>NW_027530575.1:6087071-6272670 GCF_008692635.1 Crocuta crocuta | reverse complement strand
TTTTATATGATGGGCATTTTTGAGTTTCGAATTACCTGCCTCTAGCCACCAATGATAAATTACATACAGCACACATAATAAAGAGGAAAGAATTATGAAATCCCACTGGGTAAAAAGCACCGAAATGAGAACATTTCAAATAACAGAACCAAAACCAGAGATCTGCACTGAAAAACAGTTTCATTTTGTGCTTTAAATAAACTAGGTGCTTGGGAACACTTAAAGTCCTAGAGACAATGACCCTCACTGATGACTACTACTCCAGTAACCTGGCGATCTCCGTTACGTCTTCAACCTAATTGAATCCTAATTCAATAATTTTTGAAAAACTTCCTGTTTATAAACCTTCTTTTAATGATCATAATCTTCTCTACCTTCCTTATATCTGGTTATAATCACATTCCTCAGCTGTTTTTTAAACGGAGTCCTATCTTTTGGTGAAAAGTTCATATAAAATTAAAACTCAAGCCATTAAGAGCTAAGTGATTTACTCTAAATAAACTATCATTTTTTCCTACTAAAATTATTTTAAAAGCCATTATGTAGAATACAAAGATAAAGTTCTTTAAAAACTTGTCAAGAGTATTTCAATCAACAAATACCTGTTCTAACACTTTCTCCCAAATATATAATAAGAGAAACCTAAATTACTGGCTCTGCCCCAAACACAGATGATTCTTTTTATTACATGGGTCATACTGCCATGGTGAGCCTCAGCCACAAGGATACCCTGATGTCCAAGAGCACTGCCTACCTTGCTGGTTAGCAATTAGATGAGTGTCTGCTTGACAAGGAAAAAATTTCTATGTTTTACAATGTAATTTTGTGTGTATTAGTTGTGACTTCTCTCACCTTAAAAACAAATGCCTCCCTTGACCCGACTTCCCCCTGTCATCTCCAACTCTATGCTGATGTTCCCATCTAAAATCAAAACTCTACAGAAAGAGTTGCCTAGACTTTTCTCTGATTCCTATCCTCCATTCTTAAAACACACCCTAATCAAACTTTTGACCTCATCATTCCACCAGAACTACTCTTGACAAGGTTATCAACGACCTTGTTAAATATGTCAATTCCCAGACTTCATCGTACTACACCTGTGAACAGCATTTGAAATAGCTGACTTTCTTCCTTGACAAACTTTTCTCCCTTGGCTTCCCAGACACGCAATTCTCTTGGTTTCCTTACCTCACTGATAAATCCTCCTTCTCTATTCTTCAATTTAATATCGAAGTGTCCTTGAGCTCAGGCCTTAGGCCTCTATATACATTCTCCTATGTTGATCCTATCCTGGCTTTAAGTATTATCTTTATGTTAACAACTCTCAAATACATAGCTTTCAAAGTTCAGACTTGTATATCCAAGTATTTCCAATTGTACATCTAACAGATCTCTAAAACTCAAAATAGCTAACACCTGAACTCTACCCTAAACCTGCCTCACCCACAAGCTACCAACTCAGCTGAATGCAAATCAATCATTATTTCAGTCAACAAACCTTGGAGTTAATTTGGACTATCTTTCTTTCATGTCTTCCATCCAATTCATCAGGAAATCCTAATGGCTCTACTTTTAAAATACATACAGGACCCAACCAGCTCCCAGCACTTCTACTGCTACCACTCTGATCCCCGATCTGAGGCACTACCCCCTCTTGCCTATACTGCTACAGCAGCTTCGTAACAAGTCTCTCTGCTTCCATCTTTATAGCTCTATAGTCTGTTCTCAGCAAAAATCCATTTTCTGGGTTATTAAAAAAGCTCTTTAAAATTCTTTGAGGGCGTACTATGTACCATCAGTCAGAATAATCCTTTTAAAATATGGCAGATCATGCCACATCTTTCCCCAAATCCACAACCTTCTTTTCACTTAGGGTTAAAATCAAAGCTCTTACAATTACCCCAACAAACCCATTACCTCTATGATCTTATCTAACTATTCTCTCCCTTCAACCATTCCAGTCATAGTGGCTTCCTCATTGCTCCACCAACTTCAAGGCACCCTCTTGTCTTTTCACTGGCTGTTCCCTTCACCTGGAAGTTCTTCCTTGAAGACTTTGTTGTCTCCCCCATCTCCAAGTCTTTGTAAATGTTTAACCTCCTCAATGAAGCCTACTAGCTGACCCTATACAATTCTGAATATGGTTTCTTCCCTGGTCTCCATGAACTGTTTTTTCTTTTGTCCTTTGCAGTTATCACCTTCTATCTCTAAGATGTGCTTGTTTATAATGCTTATTATTTGTTTCCCTGGATGCCTTTTAAAATATAAACTCCCTGAGGCCTGAGAGCACTGTTTTGCTTGCTGAGGTATCCCAAGCACCTAGAACAAAGCCTGCCCCATAACAGATGTACAGTATATATTTACTGAGTGAATTTTACTCTCATTAATAATGACCATATGAGGAAGGTGTTATATATTCTCATCCTATTTTGTAGATGGAGAAGTTGTAAGAGTGGGGGCAGGGAGAGTAGAGAAGACTAAGTTTTTTATCCAAGATCATCATGCCATTGTCAAGTGGCAAAGATGGAACTTGAATCAGTATCTGTGAACTTTCCAAATACCAGAGCAGTAAATAATTTAACAAACCATTTAAAAAAAAAAATTCTGACAATATATAGTTAAGCAAAATTCTTTTAACATTAAATATTATATTTATTTTTCACTATATCCTTTTTTAAATTTTTAAATTTTTTAAATATAGTTTATCATCAAATTGTTCACTATATTCTTATAAAAAAGTCTCTTAATTTAAAAATATTCAGTTTATTTTTCTTTAGTGCTGGACAAGTTGACCTGTATTAGAGCAGAAGAATCAAACTTTATGGGTGGCTTTAATATAAAATAATTCTATTCTGTCTAAATCACATTCTCTGAATTTTTAAGACCTTTTATTAAGTAGACAACAGACTGCTTTTTTCCTGATTGTGATTAAATTATCTGTTTATATTATTATATTTAGAAAAAGGTTTAATACAGGATATTTTCAGCTTAGAAGTGATAAACCTTTAAGAAACAGACTTGTACACGGAAGGGTTCTGTGATGATTAATTTCATGTGTTAAGTGGTTAGGCCACAATACTCAAATATTTGGTCAAACATTTTAGATCTTTCTGGAAAGGTATTGTTTTGATAAGATTAACATTTAAATCAACAGACTTTGAGTAAAGCCAATTACCCTCAATAATGTGGTGAACCACATCTTTTTTATTTTACTTTTTATTTTTGAGAGACAGAGCATGAGTGGGGGAGGGGCAGAGAGAGGGAGATAGAGAAACTAAAGCAGGCTCCAGGCTCTGAGCTGTCAGCACAGACCCTGACACAGGGCTTGAACCCATGAACCGTGAGATCGTGACCTGAGCCGAAGTTGGATGCTTAATTGATTGAGCCACCCAGGCACCCTGTGGTGAGCCATCGCTAATCAGCTGAAGGACTTACTAAAAACTGACCTTCCTTCAGCGAGAAGAATTCTGTCAGCAGACTATCTTTGGACCTGAACTGCAAGTCTCCCCTGAATCTCTAGTCGGTCAACCTACCCCATCAGATTTTGGACTCATCAAGTGTCCATAATCATGTGAGCCAATTCCTTAAAATAAACCTTCTTTCTCTCTCTCCTTCTCTTTCTCTATAATCCTATTTGTACTATATCTCTGAAGAATTCTAATACAGGTTCACAAACAAAACTGCTTCTTTGTTCAAGAGTTATTAGTGCATTAAAAACATTAAGGAACCTATGAGTCAGACCAGTGTTAATTATCTAGTGTTTTCCTATCAATAAAATACTACAAGTGATTATTTACAGGGTTGAAACAAACAAAAATCTGGGATACAACTGCCATTCTTGACCCTTGAGAGTCAATATCTGCTTTATCACACAGTAAAAATATATCACATACTAATGATAATTCTAGAGTTGTAAGTTTTTTTCTTTTTGGCTCAAGGAATCTTTTGTTCAAAAGAAACCACTCTTAGAATCCACCAATGCTAAAGTCATTAAAGAAGAGGTAGTTTGATATAAACAAGGTTAGGAAATTTTTCTACCCCTCCTCCTAAAAAAATGAGAAGTCTCTGAGGGAAGCTGAGGTACCATGAGGTGCTACAGAACCAAGTCTGAAAACTCATCGAACTGCTTTATCCCTGTGTTCCCACCACCAGCATCCATTTTACAGAAATAGAGATTAAATGATTTGGCCAAGCCTGCTAAATTAGTTGGTAGCCAAACTAAGGCCTTCTAACTTTGTCCTTTATTATATTTACTATAGATGAAAATTTTTTAAAAATTAAAAGCTATCTTTGTCCAGTATGCAAAATACAATGTGGCAGGTTATCAGGATAAAAACAAAAAAAGCCCACAATAGAACCTTGTAGTAGGGATCATATTGGCACATCTGCTTCTCTGCCATCACCCCTACTGAGTTAATCACTCCTATGAGAATAGGAAGAAGATGAGCCTTTATGTGCCTGTAATATTGGCTCTACATTAATGATGTAAGTAGATTCTGTCCAGCACTAACAGAGCAGCAAATTAGAACACTGAGATATAAACTAAATTATAATGATTTATTTCTAGAAAACACATTTGGTAAAAACTGCCCTTGAAAAAGGGACATAAAAATGTTTCTATGCAACTTGCTAAGAATGACATTTTTACTTTGAAACAGAAATATAAGCAATTCAATGAGATGAATGGACAAACAGGATTATTTTCTCCCTTTACTGACAGAGCAGTAAACATTATATGGCTTATTCAAAGTCACACAGAAAAATGACAGTGTCAAGATCTCATCTAAGGTTCTACCTCTAATCTATTAGAGCGTGAATTCTAGACGGGCAGACACCCACTCTCTCGAGTTCCCTGTTGCCAGCACGTGGCACAGCACCACAGGCATCACTGGGGCTGAGGCTTCTATCAGTGCACATGCTCTGAGCAAGCAGCAGGAGAACTGATGTATTTAATGAAGAGGCAAAATGGTAACTGGGTAGCATCTCCCTCTCAGATTACAAAGAAGGCTAAAGTGTAATGAAGACTGAAAACAAAAGAGTTACAACAAAATGCTTAAGCGAGGACTACAAGTCAATAGCACAGACTGATGCTGCCAATCTTGAAGACGACTATCTCCACTTTAACCTGCCCACTACTTGAAGAATTGCAGTAGTCGGCATCACCCAGTCCCATTTCCCATCACTGACTTTTACATTCCTGATGACAAATCTTGAGGAACTCCCTATTAAAAAACTTGGAGCTTCTCCCACAAGTGATCAGAATCATACTAACCTCTGTCAGTTGTTTCAGTTGGGCTTTGTTTTCACTCAATTCTTCTGATAGGTCATTCTTTTTCACTCGTAGTTCAGAGATTTCCTTTCTTAATGGATTTGCTAGTTCATAGAACCGAATCTTTAAAAGCAAAGTCAAATTAATAAACCGTTTTAGAATCTAAGTTACAATTAAAATTAGCTCAATTATCAGTAACAAAATATTAAGGTAACAAAACGAAAAGTGTTAAAAGTTTCAGATGATATACCTGTACAATAAACTTTTGTTTGTACAAAACAGTAACAAGACCGTTGTTAACTGACCTTGACCACTAATATTTTATTAAGCTTAATGTTCAATTCAGTTTCCTCAAGGCCCAGATTATCTATAATTCTCCATCCCTGCCACAATCTCTCTTTCTTCTATCTATACTCCATTTACTACTTAACTCTTCATTTCCCACCACTGCACATTCCACACTGCTTATTACTTCCTGAACACATTACCTGTTCAAGTTTTGCCCTATTTCCTCTGATAGAGGAATTCTTTCCACACACAAATGCATGGCTCATGCTTTCACTCCTTTCAGGTCTCTGATCAAATATTACTCTATCATTAAGCCCTCCCTAATCCCCCTAACCTGATTTAAAATAGTATCCCCACTTGGTAACAGCTCCTATTCTCACAGCTGCTCTTTTCTCCATAGCATTTATGACAGAGATTCTACATATCACTTTTAACTTATCATCTGCAGTGCTCCACTCGAATATAAGCTCACATAGGCAGGAATTTTTGCCTGGTTGGTACTCTGCTCTCTCTCTATTGCCTAAACATATGGTAAGCCTACATCCTAGGCTCCTGGTGAAGCTCTACAACTACCGCTGCAGTGTAAGGGATAATCAGGATGAATCAGGAGGTATCTTTCCTATCACTACTTCTATTCAGTTCAGACTTCTCTTCTCACTCATAATTCTCTCAGGGGAATCTGACCTAATCTCGTAAAGCGTTCCATCTGACAAATTCCTATTAAGTTAAGAAGCCATGAACACATTAGGAAAGGGTAATTAGGCCTATTTATTATACAGGCATGCATTCTGAAATTCCTTAATATATTGCTGTATTGCAAGAGTGCCATGTCTGGTAAGAGGCAAGTCCTAAAGTTAGTCCTCAGCACAATGAATTTGTGTACAACTAAATAGTTAGGATAATAACCATCTGTGAAAACAAAAGATAACAAAGAACATTAACAAACCAGGGAACAAAACTATGTATAACTGCATTAGTGGGATACTTGGTACCTACTATGGATACAGCCCCAAGAACAGTGCTTGAGACATGTCTTGGATAGCACACTTTGGACAGAAAATTTATTTGAGCTATTTAAATTAAAAGGTAGACAAAAAGGTAATGAAGGTAATTTCTTTTTATAGAAATCATTAATCCTGAAATCTCATGCAAATAAGAACCAAGAGTAGCAATCACCACTCCTGCAAAAATGATATTACGCTCTAAGTACCGTTCTAAGCATTTTACATACATATTCACAGTGAATCTTCACAATTACCTCAACAGAAAGGCACTATTATTATTATAAACCCTTCTACATATGAAAAAGTTCAAGCCTCTCAAGGTGAAATTACACGTATTGATCACAAACCAGAAGTTTTCACTGTGTGGTTTGGGAACCACTGGTAACCACTCTGCCACTCTGAGACCCTTTCAGGGAATTCATAAGAAGGAAACTAATTTTCCTTGTCATACTAAGATTTTTTTTGGCCTATTTTACTCTCGTTCTATTATGCTTGTTCAGTGGTGGTTGCCAGTGGCTATCTGATGTATAAGGAGATCATTGCCTTTAAGGCTAATGGAATATGTGCTTATGTATTCCTGTATTTTAAAAATGTCTCGGTATTAATTTCCACTATGGTAAACACTAATAGATATAACCCATATAAACAAAAGCTCCTTGGGGTCTTCAGTAATTTTGAGAGTGTAAAAGGATACTGACATTCAAAATTTTGAGACTACTGCCATAGATGAATCCTAGGTGTAGATCTGTCGCCACAAGAGATCTGCACCATCCCGACCCCCTGGCAACCACTCATCTGTTAGGTCTGTAATCTCGCATTTCGAGAACATTATAAACTACTAGTTGATGATAAAATGATTCATTTCCATGGATTATGCAGCCATTAACTTCATACCCTTATTTATTCTTGACCTTGGAGATCAAGGGTCAACACCCTTTAAAATTTGATGATCTGAACATCATTCACCATTTTCAGAGCAGGGCCCTAAAACAGTAAAATTATTAATTGGGTACTTTGAAGCTTATGGCTATTACATAAATGGCAAAGTTTAATTTGAAAATATATGCAGTGTTTTTTTGGGGCACCTGGGTGGCTCAGTGGCTTAAGCCTCCGACTTTGGCTCAGGTCATGATCTCACAGTCTATGAATTTGAGCCCCGCCTTGGGCTCTGTGCTGACAGCTTGGAGCCTGGAGCCTGCTTCAGATTCTCTGTCTCCCTCTTTCTCTGCCCCCTCTACTGTTCACACTCTGTCTCTTGCTTTTTCTCTCAAAAATAAACATTAAAATTTTTTTAAAAATATATATGCAGTTTTTTTAAAAAAATAAGTGATAGAACACACTTACAGATACATATTCAGGAATAGAAAGCTGATCTTCAGGAAAACCTTTTAGTTTCATGTATTGCTCTTCTGTCAACTCAAAGTCACGCAGGTTTCGACGAATATCTCCCGCCTTCTCCCTTAGCTGAGTATTTGTCTCTTCTAGTTGTTTCTGTCTCAATAAAATCGTTTCCATTTCTTGTTTCATTAGTTCTTGATATTTTCTAAATAGGAAAGAGTTTATGACAAGCTTAAAAAAAATCTTTGAAATTTTATCTTCTCAAGGATACCTTTTTATAGTAACATAAAATTAAGAAATGAGAAGCTCTGTAGTATTTTTGGCTCTAGCAAAATGCTTATTTACTTCACTAGTAAATGACAATTCTATACTCATTACTAAATACGTGGCTACATAAGTTGCTAAATAGAAAACTGATATTCTTAAAAATTATTTTCAAAATTCAGATTATAAAATTATACATTTACTCTGCTTAGAGTTTAAGTTTTATACATCTGTTTTGGACTGTACTCAATAAAATAATTTTCATTTCTTTTTTTCCAGGTACTCTAAAGTATACCTCTTAAATATGGAACACTGAACCACCATAAAGTATTCTTTCAACCGATGAACTAATGAAAATAGTAACCTGTACATAATCATTCTCAAAGAATACATGTATAAGACATTGCTATCAATAGTTGCCTATTTTGAAGATTTTGAGCAGGAAGGGACAATTGATTCTTTCCCCTCCCTACTGTATCATACCCATCAACATACACACATGCTGTATTATTACTCCTATCCTTAAAAAAATGAATAGAGACCTCATTTCACTGCGTCCTTTGTTTGCTCCTCAATGGAGTAAAACTTGTCACAAGTTGTCTATACTCCCTGTCTGTGATGCCCTTCCTCTTGAACCCATGCCAATTAGGTTTTCATCCTTCCTACTGAACCCATGCCAATTAGGTTTTTATCCTTCCTAATGACATCCAGATTGCTAATGATCAATGGCCAGTTTTTTTCATCTGTGATCTAATGATTATTTGACACACTGCTCTCTCCTTTATATACACTTTCTTCATCTGGCTTCCAAGTCACTTGTGTCATTTTTCTCTCAGTGGTGTTTGCTCCTTCTCCTTTTCTGGCTTGTCTTAATGTTTGGAGTACTTGACTCTCTTCTCTGTCTATATCCACTACCTTAGGGAATTCATCCAGTCTTATGACTGTACCATCTATACCCTAATGACTTCCACATATATAGCTGTGGACCAAACTCTTCATTTACCTACACATGGACTTCTAATAAGACGATGCTAACTGAACACGTCTCAAACTGAACTCTTGCTGTTCATTCACAAACCTATTCCACTGTGGTTTCTCCAACTTAGTTGACAGCAACTCCAGCCTTTCATTTATTCAAACCAAAATGCTGGCACAATCCTTAACTCCTTTTTTTGCCCCCTTAACCACATGTAGTTCATTAGGACATCCTATCAACTCTACCTTCAAGATATTTATAAATGTAAGCACTGTTACCAACATTAGGAGCAAGAGGATTATTGCAACAGCCTCTCAACTGTCCTCTCAGCATCATTTAATCTGAAAGATGTCTCAAGAATATGAGTAGAAGCCCTACCATTGAATGCAGTGGTTCCCAAAGTATTGTCCCCAGACCAGCAGCATCAGTATCACCCAAGAACTTGATAGAAATAGATTCTCAGGGCTCACCCAAATCAGAACATCAAAGGGTGGGACCTAACAATCCTTTTTAACAAGTCCTCTACATGGTTCTGATGCATACTAAAGTTTCAGAACCACTGTTCTAAAGTGATACTGCCTAGTAAATGGTCAGATAATTTTTTTAAAATATCAGTTAAATAATGAAATCTTTTAATTTTTTTTAGTGTTTATTTTTGAGAGACAGAGAGAGAGGAAGCGAGGGAGGGGGCAGAGAGAGGGAGACACAGAATCAAAGCAAGCTCCAGGGTCTGAGCTGTCAGCACAGAGCCCGACATGGGGCTCCAACTCAAAAACTGTGAGATCATGAGATCATGACCTGCCCGAAGTCAGACGCTTAACCGACTGAGCCATCCAGGCAACCAATAATGAAATCTTAAAGAGAGAAATGATAAGTACTTTACATATTAACTTCTTTTTTAAAAATTTTATTTAAATAATCTCTACACCCAAGGTGGGGCTCAAACTCATAAACCCGAGATCGAGAGTCGCATGCTCTTGCGACTACCAGGTGCCCCTATACATTACTAATTAAAACACAGAAAGCAGCATTTAATTGCTAAATTTTCTACATTTGGCTCAGATACTTAAAATATAAAGGTAGGCTTTGTTTTTGTGAAAGTCATTGTTCATAATTGCCAAGTTCAATTTCTTTACCTTAAAAGACACTTGGTAAGAAATCTGAGAGGATGCTTTATATGGATTTGTTTGATTTTTGCTCCCAGCTTTTAAATCTGTCTTGCTTTTACTTAATTTGATGATTATTTGTTTAAATTACTCACTTTTATTAAATTGTTCCAGAGAATTCCTTATACTTTACATAGAAACAGCATACCCTTTCATTGGTTACATAATTCTTAATTAAATTATGTAAGTGTAGTAAGTACAACCATCACAGGCATATTTGACAGTGAACACAATGGACTCTTGGTAAGTACACAACTGAGCTGGGAGAAAGTATGGAGGTAAAACAGAAGATAATTTAAACTTGCAGAGTTAACTGGGCCACAAGAATTAGTGTGTTTTACAGAGTAAATGAAGATAGGTTAATCCAGAAAGCAGCTTGAGTGGTGCTGAGTTTCTAGAACTTCCATTGTCATTTATGGCTCACTTATATCAGCACAGTTTGTTGAGTGAAATGTTGAATTTTGACTTTTTGTATTTTGTGTATTGTATCAAGCAAACTACTTTTTTGTTGGGTTGGATATAAAAATTATTACCATCACTGATTTAAAATTTCTTTATTTTAGCTTGCAATCACATGAAGAACAGGTAATGAAATTACTTTTAATGGCTAACTAGGTATTGCTGCTGTTTTAAAAACTTTCTTACCTGGCATCCTTCTGTTGAAAAGTCAATTGATTATCTAATCTCAATGTCAGTAGCTGCTTCTGGTGAAGTGCATCGTTGAGTTTCTCCTCTAATTCTTCAATCTTAATAAAGAGAAAGAGGTAAATTACATGGTCAACTTTCAAATTTATCATTAAAAAAGGTTTGAAAAGTACTAAATGTAAAGAAAAAAAGGAACAGGCTAAAAAAGAATAGAGGTTCCTTTGCAATAGTTGTATCATCCAATTACAGTCTGTTCATACAGTTTTGGAACTGTTTAAATTGATTTTTGCCAGGCTGTCATATAGCTCTACTAGTTTATTGAGGTCACTGGCTTGAGCCTCTGGGAAAGCTCTTAAAAGGGACTGCATCCTTTGGCATGTGCCCCATTTTCCTATTACTCTTCTCACTTCTGCCTGAAACACAGATGCAGTACTGGAGGTAGATCAGGCATCTGTGACTCTGAGGTGAAAAGTACATGCTTAAAACAGCTGCACAGAAGGTTAAAAGGAGCTTGGGTTCCTAACAATATCAAGGAGTAACCATACGAAGCCTAAACTATCTTTTCCAATTCCTGTTAAAGCAGAGAAACAAAATCCTTATCTCGTGTAAGCTACTGTTTCCACAATTCTGCTACAGGCAGACACCATTTTCTAAATCTCTGGTACTAACAGCTGAACTTAATCCTTAAAACACTGGACAGCTGGTTCAACCTTTTTTCCACAGCAGAAATACCTATATCATGACATTTGACCATTCAGGACTACTTGAATGCTGCCAGTGACAGGAAGCTCAGTAACTTAAATCAGGCCATTTAAATGTTAATCGTAAGAACGGGTTTATAGTTAGCAGAAATCTGCCTCTTCTGTAACTTCTATTATCAGGGAGTGATAGTCTGATGAGGGAAATTTTTTGTAATGCTACATAATGAGATTTTCATCTCTGTAACCTCAATGCTCAATGCATTGGTAAGCTTCGGAGAATGAGCAAATGGCTAAAAATTCTGTTCCTTCAGACTCTTACTTCTTCCCATCTCTGAAACTGGAACGCATCTTAAAATCTATAGCACGCAACAATTCAACTTGGCAGTTTTTAATCTCAGTGATACAAGAAAGGGTCCACTTTACAGTCAAGCTGCCTTGGACCTGATGAATTACGGAAGCCTAATTCTTCTACTGTAGAGTATTTCTCCAGATACTTGACAGCAGCCATCTTACTCCCAAAGGGTCTCTAAGCAAAACAACGCTAGTGCTCATGGACGAAAAAGCATGGAGATGTAGATAGGCAGCTTTCTGGAGAGTAATTCAACAGTACACTCAGTTTTATTAAGTGTACATATACCCTGTGAGCCAGAAATGCCACTCCTGAGTACACATGCCAAAGAAATGTTCACACAGGTCCAGAAGAAACAGGTCTATAGAAGGCCAATGTTGCATGTGGTGGCAGAGCTGGGAGGCAATCTAGGTGCCTAACACTGTGGTAGCGGATAGATAGATTGGTAGACACACACACACAATTATGGTGAAGTTAGAAGCAGAAGATGAGATATGCCACAGTAACATTTATGATTTCAAAAACAGCACTGAGCTGGGGGGAAAAAAACTATAAAACAGATAAACTCTAAAACAAAACATGCAATTTACATTTCTGTAAAGGAAAAAATAAGAAAAATACCCATTTTCAAGAACAAATGTTTAAAAAAAAAAACATTAAAGCTTGAACAGAGAAGGGAAATGAGCCATGGGAATAAAAAAATATACAAAATAAAAAGTGGCCTGTGGGGGCCCCTGAGTGATTCAGTCTGTTAAGCATCTGACTCTTGACTTTGGCTCAGGTCCTGATCTCACAGTGCATGGGCTCAAGCTCCATGTGAGGCTCTATGCTGACAGTGTGCTGACTGAATGAATCCCTGCTTGAGATTCACTCTCTCCCCTCTGTCACTCTGCGCGTGCATGTGCTCGCTCGTTTAGTGCGTGCTCTCTCTCTCAAAATAAATAAATAAACATTAAAAAAAATAAAATGGCCTTGGCAAGGATCAATGATGATCGGGTGTCAGAAACTGAGAAATTTGACTAATCCGGTCTTCTACATTTGCGGTCCAACTAGAAATATCACCAATGAAAACTGTAGTAAGCACCACATGGTACAAAAATAATAAGGTGCTGGATAAGTGTAGTGGCTATTACTATTTATTTTACTGCAGGCATCTATGAGTTTATGTATGTTGATTAGCTGAATCTTCGCAACAGCTCCATGAAGTAAATACTATTATTATTCTTATTTTACAGAAAATAGAATAACAAAGTTAAAAGATTTGCCCAAGGTGACTATTGGGGCTGAAATTCAAACCCAAACTGTGTGTATCTAGAACCGGAGCTCTCTCTGCTTACACTACAGAGCCCCTAACGAATAAGCCACCATTTCTAAAATATAAACCTCATACTTCAAAAAGGAGAGAAGCCATTTACAACCAAATACAATGCAAGTTGAAAACAAAAACAGTAACCTAACAAAATGTAAATTTGTATACTACATAGTTGACACTTAATAAACTATTTGCTGCCTGAGTGAGTGGATTAATGAATGAGAGATTGTCTTAGCCTTCTTCAAGGAGCTGCATTTATGGAGACTTTAAGGGACAGAGATACATGGGCCAGCAGCATTGTGGGATCCACTTTGCCATATAGCTGCTATGGACTCCCATAACAGCAACATGAGTAAGACAACAGAAATAGGAAAACCACTGGAAACATCGGTAAAGTACCAACGGGCCTGGTCTAGACCAAGTCGCCTAAGTAGGTGACTGTAAGGAGATTCACTAGGGGGAGTATGGCTTTGGATCTCTTGGTCTGAATCCTAAGTGGCTCCATCACTTTCATCTAAATGGCCTTCATATGCTATTAAGCACTTGTGATTCTGTTTTATCAAAAGTGAAATGGGGTTCAGTCCCTCATTTAAAGAACAGTTGCTCACTTATGACGTGTCAGGAAGTGTTCTAAGTGCTGGAGATAATGAGATACAAGACTACAAAGAAACCCCTGTTCTCACGAACCTTACAGTCTATTAAAAGGAACAAATACCAAAACAAAGTGAGGTAGTTCCTATGAACACATATATAAGGCATAGAAAATAAAATGGGTAAAAAATGAGGACATTATTTTAGTAGACAACAGCAACAGTGACTAACATGGTGTGCTTTTACCAATTATCAGTAAGTGGACTAATTCGTTATATTGATTCATTTAATACTAAGGGGCAGGGAAGATCCCCCCACAAGCACTGACACCTCAAGGAGTTGCTGTGAGGTTTAAATGAGAGAACACATGAAAAGCTCCCAGACCAGGGTATGGCACAGAATGAGCACTCAATAATCGTCAGCCATTAATATTTTTCTTAAATGGACCTAAATTACTTCTTTACTTCATTAAGACCTTGGGGGCTTAGGACACTTCATTTTCCTAGGGAGGCATGGTTAGCAATTTTCTCTAGCGGCAAGGCACTGAAGTACGATGGTGTAACCAGCAAGAGCTAAAATAGGAGGCTGACTTAACCGGAGAGAAAGTGTAAGCGCAACAACAAAGTGGAGGCACGTAGGAAGAGGTGGGATCGAGAGTAAAAGTGGAGAATCTACTATTGGAAGCAAAAGATTTTTCTCAGAGACAGAAGTAGTTAAGAGTTAAGAAGTGTCTCCTATCTTCCTGAAATCACTATACATTTCTTAGAACTAGTGCCAGTTTTTTACCAGGTCTTACATAAAACACTCCATAACTAGAAATAAACACACAAGGAGGGGAAGGGACTAGGATGTCCCTTCTTATTTGGCAAAAACCACGAAAAATTTTTTTTAATGTTTATTTATTTTTTAGAGAGAAACACAGAGTGCCAGCAGGGGAGGGGCAGAGAGAGAGAGGGAGACACAGAATCTGAAGCAGGCTCCAGGCTCCCAGATGTCAGCACAGAGCCCGATGCGGGGCTGGAACCCACGGACCGTGAGATCATGACCTGATACAAAGTTTAAGTTGAACGTTTAACTGACTGGGCCACCCAACTGCCCCAGAAACCACTTGTTAAACACTATGGTAACTGAATTTACAGTTGGTACTAGGACACAGTAACTATCCAACAGAAACATATCAAAGAAACCAAATCCCCAGGCAGAGGACTATAGAAACTTATCAATAACATAATTATGATCGTCCTCATCAGACTAGTCACATCAGGGTTAATTCTCAATGAAGCAGAAAACAACTTGGCTAAGAAAAAAAAAAACATCTAAAAAGATGTACCTCATACAAGCTAGGTTTAAAAATTTGAGTCTACAGAGGCAATTCATCCCTGCCCACTTCAAATCATCCCCTCTTTCAGGACTTTTTATTCAGTACACAGAAATATAATTCACACCCTCTCTCCTTCCAGAAAGTTTATTCTAACTATGCAAGAAAATATAACTTACTTCTTTCAATGATAAGCGTATCAAGTTCAGATTACACATACATAATTTTAATCATTTACCTGCAGTCTGAGGACAATAAAGCATATAGGTAACAAAGATTACACCGAATCTTACCTTTGTAAGATAATCCACTTTCAAGTTGTCTATCATCATATTTTTCTGGGATAGCTCTATTTTCAGTAACTGAATGTTATGAAGTAGTTCCTTACGTTCAATTAGTTGCTGGGTGATTTTAATTTTACCATCTCGCTCTTCTGATGATGAAATATCATCCGTGGGAACTGTTGTTTCTAGACTAATATCTTCAGACTCCAGAGAGCTAGAAATGTTCACTTTTTTTGATGCCTTGGCAATTTTTCGAGACATCTTTATTGATGGGTCAATTTTCCTCTCTAGTTCTATTTCAGTTCTCTGTGGATTAAAAATATTTATTTAAATGTACTCAAACATTCTCAATGGAAAGAATAAAGCGTACTAAAGAGACGCTAAGGATTGCCTAAGTTAATTATTAAGACAATCTAGAGGACCCCACATCTAGGACAAATTAGTAAATTATGCCTCAAATCAAACATTAAATTAAGCTCATGAAGACCTACTATAAATTTGCCCTTGATGAATAAAAAACCCTGTTCCTGGGGGCAGGAATCTTACTGGGAGGAAACAAAGAAATCTTCCACGGAAAGGATAAAAGCCCTAAGTGAGAAGTACCCAGGAACGCTACTAATAAAACAAGCACGCATTTAAGATGAGATTAGTCACTTCTGAGTTGATCAGGGGAAGAAAGTTAGGCCAAAGTAGGGACAAAGCATGCAAGAATTAAGGTTGGTATAGAGGTGGCGAAAATACCCGACAGCAGAAGATAGTGGTCGTCCGGCTGGGCCAAGTCTTTGTGAATTTGAGTAGGACTCACCCCACCACTCATACACAAACACACATACACCCTTAATAATCGAGATGGCAGAGAGCCTCAAGTGTCAAAATGTGTCCGAAATTTACTCCGCAGGCAATGAGGCAGCATCGAAGATCTTAAAAATGGGAAAACAGTGAAATAAAGACATTTAAATAGACTTCCAGATAGAATGGAAACAAGAAGGTAGAAATGAAAAATTCAAGTACTCTAAATCGAATTTCTGAACCTTTCACAAGAATTTTAGAAATTCTCATGTTTTAACACTACGCGACCTACGTTATTTACGGTACTGCAGATGTCAGCTTCCCTAGACTGAACGATGAGAAAGATGTATGGAGAGGAAACGGCACCCCTCCTTTCAACGGGAAACAGGTAAAGAATGGTGAAATCAGAGAGAAGCCAACATCTGGGATACAAAGGACCAGGGCCCGGGACTGCCCACAACACGTGCGGCAGTGAAGAAAAACCAAACTTGGCAGCGGAGGATCCCTTGCCCCGCGCGGGAAAGGAAGGGACAGCGGCGTGCTACCTCGAAAGCCTCAAATTACTCCACGTCGAAGGCTGGAGCAGCCACCCACCACCTCCACCTCAAGGACCTGCAAGCGTCTCCGAACAGAAGCTCAGGTTGCAGCCCCTCAACAAGGAATCCCAGCCTGGGAACCGTTAAGGCCCGTAACCAAGACAACCACTTCCGTGTCCGGAGGAGGAAGGAGGAAGCGGCGTCGCCCACGACGCCGGAACTCAGCCTGGATCCACCCCGTCGCGGGGAGCAACGCATGCTGGGAGCTGTGGTCCATAGGCGGGTCCCGCCTAGATCGGTGGATGGAAATGGCTCCAGGATCTGCCAATCCTGCCGAGCTTCTCGTTTTTGCCCAATCCTCGCAGCCCTCAGAGAGCCAACCAATGTCAGCCTTGACGTTTTCCCGCGAGAGGTATTTACTAATACCCTGGAGCGGGAAGCGGTGAACTTCGGGGTAAGGTATAGTCGTGCGGCAGGGCTTTTGCTTGTTACTTTTCACCGGAAGAGCGCGTTAGGGATTCCGCGCAGCAAGCAAGATGCTCAAGTCCAAGACTTTCTTAAAAAAGACGAGGGCGGGCGGCGTGATGAAGATCGTGCGCGAGCATTACTTGCGGGACGACATCGGCTGCGGCGCGCCCGGTTGTGCGGCCTGCGGCGGTGCCCACGAGGGGCCGGTCCTCGAGCCTCAGCCCCTGGATCCGGCGAGCAGTCTGTGCCCCCGGCCGCACTACTTGCTGCCTGACACCAACGTGCTGTTGCATCAGGTGCGTCCGAGGGCGGGAGATCCGGGATCGTTTCAGCACCACCAGGACAAGGGGGTGTGACAGAATAGGGAAATTAAGGCCCAAGGAGGCGTGTCTTGGACAATATTACGTACTTAGGAGAAGCAGACCCTTGCCTCCTGTCCCCCAGGCTAAGCAAGGTTCTTTTCTTTGTATTATGGGTTTTTGCGGGTTTTTTTTTCTTTTTTTGAGTTCTTGGAGTCATAAGAATTTTAGGTTATTTTTCTAACTCCTGGTGTCTCTTCTACCTTAGATTTTAAGTGTCTGGAGGCCGGGGACCTGGGCTTCTGTGGCCTCCAGCCTGCGACTCCCAGGCAGCTTGTAAGTGCCTACGAATGAAAGCCATGTGGGCCAACGTATTTATTTCATAATGGACTTAATTCTATGAAGTTTTATATTTAGTCTGCTTATGTGTATTATTCTCTAATAGACCTGAAGGGTTTTCTGTAGCAAAATAGCTCCTTAGTTAATGTGTATTTAGTGTGTGTTTTCTTAAATTAATAGAGTTTTAGGTTTGGCAGAAGCAACTTCTTAGTGAAGACAGGAAAATTTGGCTTTACATATATTTTTTTTATTCTTTTAAGATCGATGTTCTTGAGGACCCAGCCATCAGGAATGTAATTGTACTGCAAACAGTTCTGCAAGAAGTGAGAAATCGGAGTGCTCCTGTGTATAAACGAATCCGAGATGTGACTAATAACCAGGAGAAGCATTTCTATACGTTCACCAATGAGCACCATAGGTAGGGGAAATTTTTACGTTAATTACCGGAAAACTATACAATTAGCTAAATTGGGGAAAGTGTTTTCTGGCAGTAATCGTGACATTGTCAGAAGACGTGGTAAGTTTAATACTCATGGGAGTGTTATTTGGTTGTTACACAACTGTACAGACATAATGCTCAGTGGACCTCACTGAGCTCACATGATTATTGATTAGCTCAAACCTAGAAGCAAGGTCTCTGGATGCCTAGGCCACTGTCCGTATTTTGTTTCCAAAATGTTTTCATTTTGAATTGGTTTTAGCATGAGTTAAGCAATAAGAATCTTGGAAGATGAGATTTCCCTAGGTTCCTAGAATACCACATCATTTGATAATCAACATAGATTGAGAAAATGTAAGTGTTTACAAAGGAGAGGTTTAACGATATAAGGCACATTTATTAATGGGTGTTTAAAAGTTAAACTAATACTTTGTAACTGATCACATTGAAGAAGATAAGGTTAACAAATTAACTTCTTTGTTGTATTTCAGATTCACACCCTTTCAACATAAGGGTGTGAAAATATATTGCTATTTCTCCCCCCTTCCCCCCAGTATATTGTTATTTGTTTTGTTACGTAAATAATCTGTGTTAAGTCATAGTATACTTTCATTACATTAGGGCTTCTCAACCTTAGCACTGTTGACACTTTGGATTGAATAATTCTCTATTGTGAATGGGTTGTCTTATACATCATAGGATATTTAGCATATCTTGTGCTTCTCTTCACTACATGCCTGTAGCGATGCCCCGTCCCCCTCCATCCACAGAATTGTAAACAACCCAAAATGTTTCCAGACATTGTCAAATGTTTCCTGGGCAGCAAAATCACCCTTAATGGATTAGACAGTAGAATTCTGGTAATGAAATCTCATCGGAATATGCATATTGGAAAATATTTAATCTCTCAATTTTCTCTTTATTTTTAATTAATTAATATTCAAGTTAGTGAACATACAGCGTAGTCCTGCCTTCAGGAGTAAACCCCAGTGATTCGTCTCTTACAGATGACACCCTGTCCTCATCCCCAAGTATCCTCTTAATGCCCATCAACCATTTAACCCACCCCCCCAACCCCTCCAGCAACCCTCAATTTGTACTCTGTATTTAAAATTCGCTTATGGTTTGCCTCCCTCTCTGTTTTTTTATAGCCCCAATTTAAATATTATTCTTGTTAAAATCATTGGTAAAGCATTTGTAGTCATCTTTTCCTAGCTTCTTGAAATTCAGAAACTTTACTTGGTTTTCAGTGCAGAAAGACCAAGTATTTTTGGAGCATTATTATCAGATTCTTCATCAGAGGTTAGCAGTTTTTCTGCCTAAGTGCAATGAACAGAGAGCTCAGCAGTACTAGAGTTGGTGGTAAGACTCTTAGGACACTTGGGCAAATCTCATCCAAGATTCTGTTGCTCAAGTCAAGCTAAAACCAATTCAGAAATTAATGACAGTGTCTGACTGATAAGCTTAAAGCATTAGCAGAAGCATTTAATAGTGAGGAATGAAGCGGTTCTAAAAATTATAAATATAAGTCTAAGATTCTGAAATTGAGTCTATAACTTTTAAGTACTAAAAGTTTTTGTACCAAATTTTGTTATTTTATTCAAATTTGGCTTTGAAAAACAGATTTAGGAAGTAAGAATGCTAACACATTTGGGAATTTAGAGTCAATAGGCTAGGAAGGAACATGCAGTCATTATTTGTATGTGGTCTTTGATTCTCCAGATAACGTCTTCCATTTATTGAGTGCTTACCATTGGTAATTTATATGTGTTGTGTATTTAATGACTGTAGAATCATATGATTATAAATCATCATCCTATTTGTTGCTTTTGAGAATTACTGTTAATCTACACTTCAAATAAAATCTTATTATCAAACCTTCAAAGCTTTATTATAGTTTTTGCAATATATTATTATTCCAGATCACCACCTAAAATATAAATTCTGATCTTGAATATTTTTTGTTTGAAATCAAATTGTTTTAGCCTTTTTATTTTTCATTAATAACATGATTTTCTTATTTTTCAAGCAACCATTGTCTTGAAAACTTTAGGGATCTTACTTATTTTCTGAGGCATGAATCTGAATACATTCAAGAGGAAAATATGTACCATGGACTTTAAAGTTTAGTGGTTATTAAGCATATGTGTCTTCAGATTTTGTTCTTATTTCTGTTGATTTTCAATTATTTTGTTTTCTCCTTTGTATTTAGAGAAACTTATGTAGAACAGGAACAGGGAGAAAATGCTAATGACAGAAATGATAGAGCCATTCGAGTAGCAGCTAAATGGTATAATGAACATTTGAAGAAAATGTCAGCAGAGAATCACCTGCAAGTCATCTTCATAACAAATGACAAGAAAAACAAAGAAAAAGCCATAGAAGAAGGAATACCAGCTTTCACTTGTAAGGCTAAATGCAGAAGCTGTTAATTTTTTTTTTGGGTTATTCATTTGTTTTTGAGAGAGAGAGAGAGAGAAAGAACATGTCAGTGGAGGAAGGGTGGAGAGACAGGGAGATCCCAGACAGGCTTGGCACTGTCAGTGCAGAGTCCAGTGCAGGGCTCGAACCCAAGAACCGTGAGATCACGACCTGAGCTGAAATCAGGAGTCCAACCCTTAACCACCTGAGCCACTTGGACACCCTGAAGCTGTTAATTTTTATAGGCATTTGCAGGTATGAAGTGACCCTTGGTCAGATGTTCACTTGATATTTAGTATTTTCATGTCCTATATAATTTCATATGATATTTTGCATTTTTAAATCTCTCAGCATTTCTCAGCCAAGTAAGTTTTGGTGCCCAGTGGTTGTTAATTTCCCCTATCACCCTTTGGACTTGGCTTAGCAATAAAAACTCACATATGTTTGACCTAATCCTTCTGCTTAGACATATCAACAGATGCAGGTTAAAAAAAAATTGACAGATATAATATCATAAACAAGATTATTCATGTTTTTTAACCTAAAAATATCACTTGATTTTATTGAGACCAACAAAACTTGTTTTTCAGGTGAAGAATATGTAAAGAGCCTAACTGCTAACCCTGAACTCATAGATCGTCTTGCATGTTTGTCTGAAGAAGGGGTATGTCTGAATTGTATTATTTTGTTTTTGAAAAGTGAAAATATTAAAATGGCCACTGGGATATTAGATTTATAGTTAATCAAATTTAAAAATTGGAATCTTGGTAGGTAAGCTGGAATTGAATAGGAGTTGGGTTATAAACAACAAGAGTGACTGTAATAGGCTTATTAAAATGCCATTCTTAAAAGACTTCACTTTCTAAAATAGCATTGCTCATTGATCTACTCTTAGAAACCTGAATAGGACCTGCCACAGGGTGGTACCACTTGTTGGATGAATGTATAAAGGACTCCATAGCTGGTTTGTGAATAAGGTGTAAGTATTTGACAAATAAGGAAGTAGTGTACACTACAGGAAGAAAGTATAAAGCTGTAGCATTAGTCCTGAAGGAGGAAATCATAAGAGGTAGAACAGGAAGGGTAGGAGCCATCTAATGAAGATCTAGAATTTATTCTGTAGGTCAGTAATTTTTAAACTATCTTACTCTAACGGAATGCTATGAAGAGAAAGATAGCAGATAGGGTTCTGGGCTTCCTACCTCATAAAGGCAGGCTAAAAGAAATTAAGAGTATATGAGAGGTGCCTGGGAAGAATGGGGGAGAATGATCAGAAATGTTATTCATTGGAAAGACCATTCTAATTCCAGTTTGTGAGATCATGCATTGTGTCAAGGGCAGAGTTAGAGGCAGAAAGAGGAATAAAGGGATTCCTACAATAGTGGATATGAGAGGGCATGCTAAGTGAATCAGTGAACCTCATGGGCACTAACTTCATCATATATAAGGTAGGTTTAGCAATGACTTCATAACATGGTTATAAGGATCAAATGAAATAATAGTAGTATTAATAAAATTCTTGTATCAGTGCATAGCACATAGCTATGATAAATGTAAATAGCAGCTGTTGTTATTATAGAAACAGGTTTTATGTGATAGAACATTAGACAGACATCCAGTCTTTTTTCATCCCTGCTTATCTTCAATCATGACTACTTTACAAAACGAAAAGGAAGTGAGAAAATAAAAGGTGGGCATGATTTTTTTGGAATATAGATTTAGAGACTGCTCTAATAGGTAGCACTAGTTGCATCTGGCTGTTTAAATTTAATTCAGATTAGAGATTCAGTTTCTCAGTTGCATTACTCACCTTAGAAGTGCTCAAGGGCCACATGTGTCCCATGACTACCATATTGGAGATCGCGAAAAGAATATTCCTGTCATCACAAAGTTGTTTTGGATAGCACTGGACTAGAAGAAGAAAGAAGAAGTAATCTAACATTGGTAATACACAGTGTTTGATTGAGGACTGGGGTAGGGTTAGTGTAGGATAGGGTGAAATTCCAGCCAGTTCTGTTAAAATACAACATGTATATTCAGGTTCACCTTGTCATGCAAACTTACGTAGTAGAAGCAGCAGAGCTAACGGGAAAATGTGGTTGGGGCACACTCAAAAACTTAATGAAGTGGTGGAAACAGGGTTATCTAAATTTGGACAAAAAGTTATGTAGGTGAAGACGATATGGCTCATAAAACACATGGGAATCTGAGGTAACAGATGTTGGGGAGGTGAGTGTGTGTTTTGTGGCTTCTTGTGCAGCTTTGTTCAGCTAGCTGTGGTTTTCTGTGTTCACCCAGTAATTTTTAATATGTCAGTTGCATCGGAACCCATTCATGTTTTCAAAACAAGCATTATAGGAGAACTGAATATATTTTGTACCTAATGCAGATTTGTAATGTCACGGCTTCCTGGTAGAAGTAGTATCAAAGCAGAGATGTAAAGGATGTTAACTAAACAAATTTGCTTCAAAATAGGGACCTGTTAGTTGAATTATGTTAGCGCATTGACCATGTTAATAACTAGGGGAAGAACACTTCTTACAGAAGGAGGCTAGCAAGTTCAAAGGCCTGAGGTTAGGGTAAGTTGGCAAGATCAAGAAATAGTGAAAAGTGTGCCTAGGATAGAGTAAGCAAGGGAGAAAATGGTACAAATGAAGTAAGAAATAAGGCGGGGACCAGATCACGTAAGATATGATGAAGCATGGTGAAAAACTTTGATTTTAGTCCATGAGTTCTGGACAGATGTTGAGTGGGAGAATAAGGAGATCCATCTGGCTGCTCTAAGAGAATAGATTAGAAGCAGGGTCCTCTAGTGAGAGGACTCAGTGGGAGACAAGGCAGAAAATTGGACCATGTTTATAGCAGTTTAGTTGGTGGGAAGTAGATATTGGGTATATGTTATAGATAGAAGTTTTAGGACTTTGTGTAGATTGGATGGGGCTGTGAGGAATGTGGATGACCTTAGGTGTTTTACCCGAGCAACTATATGGCTAGTATTGCTTTACTTACACAGAATGAAGGGAGCCAGCAGGATGGAATGGAAAATCAGAGATATGATTTCAGACATTTAAGTGAGGTAACTGTAAGAGTTGTCAGTGGCTTTATGGTATGAGCAGTTGGATATGCAAATCTGTAGCTCTTGAGGGAGTTTACGATTAGAAATGTAGATATACTAGAAAGATGAATGTGGATCTCGTCAACATATAGGTCGTGTATAAAGCCATAAGACCAAATGAGAATATGTGAGGTTGAGATTGGTGTACTCGACTTTTTTTTTTGAACAGCCTTGTTGAAGTATAAGTTCTATACCATACAACCCATCTGTTTAAAATGTACTTTTTTTTAGTATAGTTACATGANCTATTATAGCGTGAAAGCAACTGTCAGTAATAGCTAAATGAATGAGCAGGGATGTGTTCCAGTAAAACTTAATTTGCCAAAATCAAATAGCAGGTTGGACTTGGTGCATGCACCTTAGTTTGTCTAGGCCTGATCTGAGGAAATGAATATAGATAGAAAAGAGAAGAGGTCCTAGAGCCCTTGGGCACTCCAGTAGAAGCCAGAAACGTGAAGGGAACTAGCATATCTGATATAAGAGAAATAAAAGGTGAGTGTGAAATCTTTGGAAGCCAAGTACACAAAACATTTCAAGGAGGAGGGGGTGATCATGCTGTCAAATGTGGCTGAGTCATATTCATGGGAACTGATGATTGAATTTAGCATTATGACATTGGAGGAGTGGGAGGTACTATCAGGGTAGTTTTGATGGTAAGGAGGCAGAAGTCTAACTAGAATAGGTGAAAAAAATGGGAAAAGAAAAATTACAGTCTTATAACACTTCCAGTGCTGCCGTAGGATGGAAAGAAATGAGGTGGTTGTTGGAGAGCAAGAGAGTCAAGAGGATTTGTTGTTGTTCTAGGTGGGAGGAAATGATACGAGAATAAATGCAGATGAAGAGAAGAGCCTGTAACGAAGTCTTGGAGCAATCCCAACGTTTAGTGATCAGGAAGAGGGAGAATGGGCAGCGAGGATCCTAAATAGGAGCTACCAGCAAGTGAGCCAGAAATCCAAGGAATGATGATTTGAATGCAAAAGGGTCTCAGGGAAAGAAAGGTCATTTAAAGAAATCTTGGCCTGAGAATGGAGCACTGAAGTAGCGGAGACAGTGTATTATTAGCGACCTCAACAGTAATGGCTTTTGTTGACTGACAGTGAAACTTGATTCTAACGGATTGCTGAGAGAGTGTGGGTGAAGAAGGAGATACTCAGCAATTATAAATAATGATTGGGTGGCATAGTGGTGTGCCACGGAACAGAGGATCAAGACAGGGAACCTGAAATTAATTAACTGTATTTAATAGGTTATTCCAAGTTTATATGACGGTCTGAATGTTGTAGGGGAGGAGGTGTGTGTGTGTGGGGGGGAAGTTTGACCCCAGATAAAGAGATCATCACAAGACCGCGTTCTTGAATGGAGCAGAGGAGATAGTAGCACCCATCGGAAAGAACAGAATCATTCTATTCATTGTCACAGAGAGAAGGCGGAGGTTTTGGTATCGATGCAGGTAGGTGGGCAGATGCAGTGGTTGGAGGAGGAAGTAGGTCTCTAGTGATTGCTTTTGATTCTTAGTATGGAGATTGAGGTCACTCATCTGAGGGAGGCAGGAAGATGACAGGGAAATGGGAGAGTTAAGGAAGAAAGGAGAAGGAATGAAGTAGTCTCATTGGAAGTTAGAAAATTGTGGGAAATGAAAACGACAATTAAAGGAGCCAAGGTGTGGGTTTTGGATGTTGGAGTCTCTAAGAATCCCGACAGGTGTTGTGACACACCTAAAGCACTCCCTGTCCTGCTTCTGTCTTACTTTCTTAACTATTTAATATGTCCAAAACAGAGACAACTTTTCTTGTTCTGTTTTTGTAAACACACTCTATTCATGGGATTGAGGCTTCAAAAATCCTTTCCTTACCTACCCTCTCACCTGACCTGCTAACTACACTCCTTCAAACACAGAATTTATTAGTGACATACACAGCTAAACGTTTAAATGTAATGAAATTGAAATATTTGTGTGAGTTGCCCTAAAAATAAAAGAGAATTCTGTTATTTTACTGTACTATATTCTTTCCAAATCAGAGAGCTGTATATTCCATAATGTGGATGGTCTTTGAAAAAACAATACCTGATAGTGACAGTAATAGTTGTATATGGAGTGTGCAGAAGGTTTAGACATTAACTGCATCTTTTGGTTTGCTTATTTCACAGGCTGAAATAGAAAGTGGAAGAATAATATTTTCAGAGCATCTTCCTTTAAGTAAGCTACAACAAGGTATAAAATCTGGTACATACCTTCAGGGAACATTTAGAGCCAGCAGGGAAAATTACTTAGAAGCTACAGTATGGGTTCACGGAGACGATGAAGAAAATAAAGAGGCAAGTGTTGTGTACATAAATTCCATATACAGTAAGATAATTTTGGTTTGTGATTTCTTTCATAAGTGTTTAAAATTTTGTTTGAAAATTTAAATTTACCCTTCAAAGTGTATCAGCTTAAAAGGCAGCTGTGTGAGAGATCATAGATAATAGAATGAATCACTGTTTTAGAAAACTTCTTATTGAAGAAAAGAACGTTTTATTTTACCCACTTTTAAGAAAATGAAAATTTAATCAAAAAGTAGGATGCATCTGTTTTCTGAATTATGGCTAGTTATGTGAAGTGCTATTTACATAACACAGAATTGCTCCTGAGGGCTTCATACACTTTAAAACAAAGAGTAATCATTTTTGGGTGCTGTTTGCCAGGTACTCTTCTAAATGCTTTGAATACTGCATTTCATTTAATCTTCAACTGTGCCTATGAAAGCGGGTACTCTTTTTTCATTCTACTTGTCCGGACCCTGAGATTTAGATTAAGAAATTTTCCCAAGGTGTTTTGGTACAAACCTAAGAGTTATTTATGACGGAGCCATGAACACAACCCCTACTTTCGGACATGTTTTCTCAACTTGATATTGAGAAATGGAGAGGGTAAAGTGAAGGGACACTATGGGAGAGGAAAAAATATAAAGGAGAACGGGAGATAACATAGAAACACCCAGGACATATCTTTTCCTTCTGTTAGGTAACCTTCCCATTCTTATATTGTCATTAAAAATATCATTTTTAATGTGTCATTTGCTGTTTTACATAGATAATCTTACAGGGACTGAAGCATTTAAACCGAGCTGTTCATGAAGATATTGTGGCTGTAGAGCTTCTTCCGAAGAATCAGTGGGTGGCTCCATCTTCTGTGGTTTTACACGATGAAGGGCAGAATGAAGATGATCTGGAAAAAGAAGAGGAGAGAGAGCACATTGTATGAAACGAGCAGGTTTACCTTCTGTGTGTGTAGCTTTGTATAATCCACTAATGTTTTAGCTTTGGTGAAAATGAAACAAGTTTCACTGCTTCCAGATTTACTGAATGAGATTAGACTTCTGTGAGTTGAATATATTTCATACACATACACATAGTTGGTTATTTTCCCTCTTAAGGATTTAAAGTCTTCTTTTCAGTTAATATCTTAGTTTGCTCAAATAAACGGGCTTAAGTGCAAGAAGGCTTTAACTTGTTCATGAAACTTGAATTTTGTCTTTTGGTTACATGATTTGTCAGAATTAGTGAGGTTTGAGTAAATATAAATTTGAAATTTTCTGAATTGCTTTTTTGTAATATTAAAATGCCATCAACATAATAGATGTACTTTTGGGCCCACACATAAGGGGTCTGTTTAATTCCTTCTCTGTTAACCGTATATACTATGAAGAGAATGCTTTCAGTCATTTCTCATGATCTAGTCTACCCGATATGACCCATTTATTTCTGTATTTTAGAATTACAAGAATAACATAGTTATAGAATAGTTGGAGTTCACATGTTAGTAGTTCTTTTTATATGAATTATGTTCACTGTTCTAGAGTTTTCCTGAAACATCCTTGCAGAGTCCACACCAAGGAGACTTTTGAAGTTGAAATACCATAAAATCCTTCAGCTATTTCTAATAAATATTCTTTTTGGGGGGTTTTATTTTCGATAAGGAAAAACCTTTAAAGATATATTTCCTTGTAATGAATTAACAGATGCCACATAGCTATTTAGTGCAAACTACTACTAAAATCCTGTTAATTCCCAGACGTGCGTGCATGTGTGCGTGCATGCGTGCGTGTGTGTGTGTACGTGTTTGTAAATCCTCATATTAAAACTGAAGAGTTAAGAGGCGCCTGGGTGACTCAGGTGGTTAAGCGTCTGACTCTTGATCTCAGCTCAGGTCTTGATCTCAGGGTTATGAGTTCAAGCCCCACATTGGGCTGCATGCTGGGTGTGAATCCTGTATGTGTGTGTGTGTGTGTGTGTATATACACACACACATACATATATATATGCATGTGTGTATATACATATATATAAACTGAAGAGTTGAGTTCTGACATATTTATTCATTATATTTATATTTTTTTGACTTTATTATAGTGCTTTATTATTATGGAACTATTTCCATGGTTTGGTTTGGCATGTTCTCACTTAGAATTTTGAGGCATCAATATTCTGTAGCTCTATGTCATAATTTACTGCCTGAAAGTATTAGTATCAATATTCATATTCTGCTTTTGAAGAGAAATTGTCTCCTTATACTTGGAGGAAAAATAACTTGGAAAATTTTATTTTTAAATCTCAGCTAAAGACTGCCGTAAACGACAAAATGTTAAAGCCTACAGGAAGAGTTGTAGGAATAATAAAAAGAAATTGGAGACCATATTGTGGCATGCTTTCCAAGTCTGATATTAAAGAGGTGAGTAAAATGCATGTTAATGTAATTAAAAATGATACCAATTAATTAGAACTTAGAGCCCTCCCCATACCCCCATCCTCAGATTTATGTGTCTGTATATTAAATCTTCTGTCCTAATTGTTTTTAGTCAAGAAGACATCTGTTTACTCCTGCTGATAAGAGAATCCCTAGAGTTCGAATAGAAACCAGACAGGCTTCTACGTTAGAAGGACGGAGGATTATTGTTGCTATTGATGGTTGGCCCAGAAATTCCAGATACCCAAACGTAAGCTTGAATGATTTATTTTATCTTAGAATATTGAGAATTAGGTATAAAATTGCTTCTTTTAGTGAAAGTAGAATCTGCTTTTGTAATAAAATTCATAGGAATATGAGTATAGGAATGTTTCATTATATTCCAATGTGAAGCTACTGTATTTGAAGTACATTTTAAACTTTAAAGATCAGAGGAAATAAAGAGACACTTTGCTGTATAAAAGCTGGACCCTCAGGAAGTCTCCAGCATAAATCATTTGAGATTTGTAGACTCATTTTTAAGAAGCATTGGGGGGAATGCCTGGGTGGCCCAGTCGGTTAAGCATCCGACTTCAGCTCGGGTCATGATCTCATGGTTCATGAGTTTGAGCTCTGCATCGGGCTCTCTGCTGTCAGCACAGAGCCCACTTCAGATCCTCTGCCTCCCCCATCTGCCCTTCCCCCATTCACAGGCACATGCACGTTCTCTCTTTCTCTCTCAAAAATAAACATTAAAAAAAATCAAAAAGCGTTGGGAACATACAGAAATTCTAAGGTGATACAGAAATGTTGACGAATGTAATGTAATAATAAAACATACATGACCAAACAAAAAGCTGTCAAATTCACCTTTTTAATAATACTTTTTGGCCTTAGGGACACTTTGTAAAAAACTTAGGTGAAGTTGGAGATAAAGAGACTGAAACAGAAGTTTTGTTGCTCGAGCATGACGTTCCCCATCAGCCTTTTTCACAAGCTGTGCTCAGCTTTCTACCAAAGATGCCCTGGAGCATTACTGAAAAGGTAAGTTGAAAAGAATGTAGTGACTTTATCAATTGCTGTGCCTGGGCTAATTTGATTTCTGTATGTGTTTTTAAATACGTAGAAACCACAGTCCCCTACTCCCTTGCATTTAGTTAGATACAAAACTCTTAGGTATTACGGAAATCATTTGTTTTACTCAGATAACGTTTTTCTGGGAAACCAGCACTAGCTTATGTCAGATTGGTCAGAGGTGAAGAAACGGTATATCATGGATCAGAATGTGTGATTATTATTAACAGAGTTTCTTTTAAATTATATACAGAGATTGTTGATTTGATAAGAGCTGTTTGTAGCATCAAAATAGTTTTTTTATTTCTTAATAATGTGGCATCTTCTAGGACATGAAAAACCGAGAAGACCTGAGACATCTGTGTGTTTGTAGTGTGGACCCACCGGGATGTACCGATATAGACGATGCTCTACATTGTAGAGAACTTGACAATGGAAATTTGGAGGTATTCTTGTTGCAGTGATGTGTTTTTCCAAATACAGAGTTTGCTTTTGAGTTCATTTTCTTTTGACTCATTATAGACTTTGTGAAGTATTCATGCCTAGTCCGTTAATAGCTTCAGTGACTAATGGGCATGTATCAAAAATTGAAGTGGTAAATGTGATTGCCCTTTTTCAGTTTTGTTCTATTTCTTTTCATTTGAACTCCATTAGTACATTGACCCAATTAAACATGTAGACATCCTCTTTATCTTTTTAAGGTTGGTGTCCATATTGCAGATGTTAGCCATTTTATTAGACCAGGAAATGCTTTGGATCAAGAGTCAGCCAGAAGGGGAACAACGGTATATCTTTGTGAAAAGGTAAAGGAGTTAAATTTAAAATGGAATTTTGACATATGTTTGTAACTTTTTCATCTGTTTTATTTTTTTAATGTATATTTTTGAGAGAGGAAGTGAGTGAGTGTGGGAGGGGCAAAGACAGGGGAGACAGGATCTGAAGTAGGCCCTGTGCTGACAGCAGAGCACCCAGTTTGGAGCTTGAGCTCACAAGCTGCAAGATCTTGACCTGAGCCGAAGTCAGACGCTTAACCGACTGAGTCACCCAGGCACCGTTTTTATTTTTAATAGTAAATCATCTGCGGTGATTCCTGAGAAGGGTGTATCCAGCCTCAGTATTTAGTGAAATATGATGAATAACTATTATGTGAGTTGTGCATTGTTAGTCTGTAAAAACCATGGGCATTTTTGAATACTTAACAGTCTGGAATAATATGTGAATTAGCTAGAAGGCATACATAGAAGAAGGTGACCTTAAATCAGTGAAGACATTGCAATGTGTTTTGTTATTGAGTGGCCCAAGTAACAAGTAGATTTAGTTAATATAAGTTGTTACGTAACATTGAACTTATTGGCTGTGGGTAACTAATGTATTTTCTGTTGCTTTTAAAGTTAAGTCATGGGTCTGTTTTGTCATAATTTGCCAGTTCTTCTTTTTAAAGTAATCTTCCATAACCTACAGAGAAAAATTGTGAAGATAGAAAGGAAAATTAAGCTTAGTCTATTATATTGTCAAGGTTCTTCCATGTGGTTTTTTTCCATAAAAATTTTGCGGCTGTCTTTTTCAGTAAATTCTAAAATGCCATGTAGTTTGAGTTAGGCGTTGGAGAAAGGTCCAGTCTTAGAGCTATTAAGGCTCGTGTCTGTTACCTAGGACAAACTTACCATACAGAGCAAAGATTGCAAGCTCGGAGGACAGCTCGGAAGCTGTGGAGAGGACTCTACTTACATCCACTGACATGAAGTCCAATTTCCTTTCATTGCTTCCCATTTATGACAGTTATGTGAATACTTTTCCTAGAGACAGACTTATTTCATATTTTCTCAGTTTTATGCACAAAGCCTTTTTTCTCCTCTTGTTAAATTAATGCTGTTTGAGAATGAAGCCTCAAATTAATGTGTGGCTATAGCTAAATAGTGCCACTCTTTTCTTTTCTGTTCCAGAGGATTGACATGGTTCCAGAGCTGCTTAGCTCTAACCTGTGTTCCTTAAGGTGTAACGTTGACAGGTATTTATGCATGTTTCTTCATATGAACACAGTTCTTAGTACTTTGACTGATTCCCGTTAATCAACACTGTCTACTTTCCCCTTAGGTTGGCATTTTCATGTATTTGGGAAATGAATCACAATGCTGAAATCTTAAAAGTGAGGTTTACCAAAAGTGCCATTAATTCAAAGGTTAGTTTTATGGTTGATATTAAATGTTTAAAATCTGTGGTATTTTCACAGTATTCTCGGTGGTTTTGAAAAAGTCAGTTTTTTCCCCCCAGTGCTGCAGCAAAGTCTAGTTTTTTTCCAGTTCTCTGTGTGATTCTTGCTGCACTTGTCTTGTGTGCAGAAACTTACAAAGCCTGGATACTTGAGAAGACTAAATAGATGACTTTTTGCCCCATCTCAGGAACACTGCCATTTGAAATGGTTCCAACTTATAACCCGTCAATATTTTCAAAGCTGGAATGTACCCTGCCTTTTTATTATGCACATTTTTTCATAGAAATGATGTTAGGAATTATTGTTGGATTTCAGCAGAACTGGCCTGAGATTACAGGTCAGACACAAGGGAGCCAGGTTAACTTAACTCATCCTTCTCTTTATCGGAAATCTCCCCAGATCCCCTTTTGTTCTCACTTTGCCCTGAACCTTCCCCTGAGGTTTGCCACCGACTAATTGCCTTCAGCAGGTTTGGATGAAGTAGTGGTTGGAAAAGAAAGCAATGTTGGACTGACAGCTAGTCATGTGTTGTCAGTTTGTATTTTTTAAAAGGATTAGTTTATTTTTCTCCCAGACTTGGTCAGTGGAACAAAATTATATGAAAAAAAAATTTAGTGAGGGTACAACAGAAAACATTTTTAGAAGGGGAATTCTTAATTCCTAGTAGGTAAGTTGGCTCTCCCCAGAATCTAACCCGGCCAGTATCATCTAACTCTCTGATGCTATTTCTGATATTTACTTGTGAAGTACTTTTATTTTTACTTTTATTTTTAAATAAATTAAAAAATGGTACCTTTCTATGAGATGTGAAATAGGAACAGAAGCACTATTTGTGTATTCGGATTATAATTAGAACTTACTTGAAAACTTTTTTTCCTATGATTTATCTTATTTTTAGATACTTAATATGGGGTAGTTCATAGATTTTCTATAAAACATGTCTAGACTCTTATAGTTTCTTAATTATTTGCCATTGAGTAAGGAAGCAATGATCATCTGGAAAGGATTTCACTTTACAGTCATTGAGAATAATATAACTTCCCTTTTTATTTTTTAAGCATTACCGAGGTATTTAGACATTAACTGAACTATGAAAGTAATTAAAGTTTAAGCAATTTATTTACCAATGAATACTACCATTTGTTCTAACCTGATATGTTGTGTATTGCATCAGATACAAATTAATGAGCCAGTGGTCATAGGTGTGGAGTATAAATATTATAGCTAGGAATCTAGCTGTAAGTATATAGTGCAAGTATGAAAATACAGTGAACTGGTTTTTATAAAAGTTATGGTAACATATGGTTTCTTTTTTAGGCTTCTCTTACGTATGCTGAGGCTCAGATGAGAATTGATTCCACAGCCATGAATGATGATATTACCACTAGTCTCCGTGGATTAAATAAACTAGCAAAAATTTTGAAAAGAAGAAGAATCGAAAAAGGGTACATTTCAAAAATATTTCTTAAGTATCTTAATTTAGGGTTTTTTTTTTTTTTTAATGATTAAAAGTTATATAGAAGCAGTCTTCCTAAAGATCTGATAGCTAGTGGCAGATACATGTCTCTTAGCTATTATATCATTGGATTTGTCTAACTGTAGCAGTGTAAGATAAGGAGAGTCCAAGTACCCAAACTTGTTGAAATAAAGTAGGTAAAAGAAGTCTGATATTTAAAAGACATCCTTGGGGCACTTGGGTGCCTCAGTCGGTTAAGCATCTGACTTCGGCTTAGGTCATGATCTCACGGTTTGTGAGTTTGAGCCCTGCGTCAGGCTCTGTGCTGACAGCTCAGAGCCTGGAGCCTGCTTCAGATTCAGTTTCCCTCTCTTTGCCCCTCACCTGCTCACACTCTATGTCTCTCTCTTTCTCTCAAAAATAAACATCAAAAAAAAAAAGACATCATTAACTCTCAGAGTAAAGCAGGTACAGCTAGCCTCCAGATTTGGTCTGTGGGTTCCCATGCCCAGTGCCCATCCAGGGTAGGGTCAGGTAGCTGCTAAAAGTGCTTTTGTTGGGGAGCAAAAACTGGTTCTGTGCTGTTGTCACAAGAAGTACCTATTTAAAATTAACGAAAATTAAAAATTAGTTCCTGAGTCACACTAGCCACGTTTCGCGAGTCCCTTATGGCTAGTGTCTCCCATCATGGAGATTGTGAATAGAGAATATTGAAATACTTACAGAAAGTTCGTTTGGACACTGTTTTTCTTTAGGTAGTTACACTGAGCCGTCCCTATCTCTTCTCCTAGGTGAGTTCTCTGGGAATATGTCATATGATGCTAAGTAGAAAATTTAAAACTGTGTAAGGGTAATTTGGATGCAGTAAAACCCAAAGAAACTAAAAAAGGACACAACACATTTTCCAGCAGGTGTTTGTTCATTGAAGGTTTACAGTATGCCAGACATCAGAAGAAAGTCTGTGTAAAGATAACTTTTAGAAAGTTTGTTTTAGGGGCACTTGGGTGGCTCAGTCAGTTAAGTGTCTGACTTCAGCTCAGGTCATATCTCACAGTTTGTAGGTTCAGGCCCCGCATCAGGCTCTGTGCTGACAGCTCAGAGCCTGAATCCTGCTTCAGATTCTGTGTCTCCCTCTCTCTCTACCCTTCCCCTGCTTGTGCTCTGTTTCTCTCTGTCTCTCAAAAATGAATAAATGTGAAATAAGAAAAAGTTTGTTTTAAAAGCAAAATGTATAAAATGCAAATAGAAACCATACTCATTTTGGTGATTTTAAAGTAAGAGAAATTTGCATTTGTAACATAGCTTCTCTTCATTAGGATGGGAAAGATACCTTTTAAGATCAGAAATAGGCTGTACTTAATTTTGTAACTAGACAGTCATCTGGTAAGAACAGATCATTGAATCTTCCCAGTCTTAAAAAGAATTGCTTTTTAGGCCAGGTGTAGTATTAAACAGACTAAACGATAGTGTAGAATCTTGTAAAGACTGCTTGGCAAGAAAGGAGTATTTGTCAAGATTCTCTCTTTAGTATTGCTTTGTTCATTCTTCTAATAAAGCTGAAGAATTGAGGGGAAAGGTGAAGAATTATCTTGCACCATCTCATCTTTTTTTTTCCTTTACGTTTCTCCCTTCACCCTGTTTGTTTAGGGTTACCAGCTTCATTAAAATTCTTTACGTTAGTTTGGAGCTGATGAAAATAGCATCAAGGTATGAAGAAACATAAGATTTGCCTTGTTGGAATTTACTTTTCACAGGAGAACTTGCCAACTCATTAAGTGAACCATGCACAGAAAGCACTTAGCGTAGGTGTTGTCTGACACGTAGCATTCCAGATCAGTAGCTGTCAGTGCGTGTAGTATATTACGGTAGTAGTTTATCAGTCCCCTCTATGTTGGCTGAGTGAATGTGGAGGTATTTTGGAACTGTGGGTCTTGTGCTGTACTCCTCTATGCATGGCAGCCTCCCTCTTGCCTCTCTCTGTCATCTTGTACCCCAATCCATTGTTTTCGGTATTAATAAAACCCCTTCTTTACTTATAAAAGTGCTTATAGACCCATTTAGCTCAGTAAAAGCCCGTAGTTTGGGTACAGAACATATTTAGATTCTCAGAAGCACAAGGACTAATATTTTGTTGTCTTCCTATTGTCCTCTTTTTTTTTTTAAGTTTTTAAAAGTATTTATTTTGAGAGAGTGAGAGAGCATGTTCATGAACAGGCTTTGTGCTGTCAGTGCAGAGCCTAACATGTGGCTTAATCCCACAACCGTGAGATCATGGCCTGAGCTGAAATCAAGAGTCAGACGGTTAACTGACTGATCCACCCAGGTGCCCCGCTATTGTCCTCTTTTTAACTACATTTTAGATCTTGACTAATTCACCTCTTTAATTTTTAATTAGGGCTTTGACACTCTCTTCTCCAGAAGTTCGATTCCACATGGACAGTGAAACTCATGACCCTATAGATCTGCAGACCAAGGAACTTAGGTATGTAACTTTTAATGGGCAGTAGATAAGATTTTTGTTTTAGATGTTATATCTAGTATATATAATAATAAACAAAACATATGTATACCCAAAATACCTGTTTCTAGTAGGGCTATGATTTCTGTAGTTTTTTTGACTTATGTAAAGAAAAGTAAGTATGATTTTTGCTTTTTAGTCTCTTATGTAAAACTGAGAAGTATTATAACAGAAAAAAAATTCTTTTTTTTTTGTTATTTTTTGTTTTTTAATTTTTTTAATGTGTTTATTTCTGAGAGAAAGAGACAGCGTGGGCAGGGGGAGGGTCAGCGAGAGAGGGAGATACAGAATCTGAAACAGGCTCCACGATCTGAGCTAGCTGTCAGCACAGAACCCGACGTGGGGCTCAATCCCACAAACCATGAGATCATGACCTGAGCTGAAGTCAGCCCCTTAACCGACTGAGCCACCCAGGCGCCCCCAGAAAAAATTAGCAATTTGAATTGGTCTTGATGTGTGGTGTAATACAACTTGACTAGTAATAGTTGTGGTAAGTAAAAGATTTCCCTAGTAATTTCAGCATTTAATATAGAAGAGAATATTGGTCAAGATCATGTGCTTTGAAGCCAGACTACCTAGGTTTGGATCTCACTTCCTCCAGTAGCTTCAGACATGTTATTTGATATTTCTATACCTCTGTTTCTTGGCAAAATGGGATTGAATGGTACCTACCTCACAGGGTGTTAAAGAGTACTCAGATATTATTGTTACTGTTGTATTGATTTGGTAAAGATTTAGGAAACAAGGCTATTTTTAGTTAAATCAGAATTAGGCCTCTTTTCCTTGTTTCATATCAGGTAATTCTGACATTAAATGTGTATTTACACTTTTCTAGTAAATGAACAAGGATTAAAAATAAGCATGTACTCAAGTTTCTTAGGACCAGTATGTGCTTTATAAAATTAGAGCTACAGTTAAAAAATACTTTTGGGTAAACTATTGTGCATATATAACTAATGTTAGTATGAACAGTGAGCCTCTTACTAAGAGGTTTTTTGAGGAAAATGTTGAATCTGACTTTGTCAAAGTAGAGCATCACCCATTTCTTCTTACCAAGAAGAAGAAAAATCACATTTCTAAGAGATTGTAGTTTAGATTAGAGGCCTTCCTACTATTTAAAAAATTAATATACTTTAGGAATCTGGTCAAGAAGTTCTGGGATGTTAAAAATGGAAACACGAATGAAGGATTAACATAATGCATGTTTAGTGGCTTGGGAAGAAAGAAAACACAGTGTCAACAGAACACAGATCAATTACTAACCTAAGTTGTAAATAGACATGGATCAACTATATAGAATGAAGAGCAATATAAAATTGGTGAAGAGTTTTGAAGTCAGATTTTGTGGGCTTGGGTCTTGTTACTACTAACTCTGACTTTGAGCAAGAAAATACTACACATTCTCAGTTTCCTCGTCTGTGAAACAGGACTAACATGTATGCGCGTATAGAGATACCTGTCTATATCCATATATCTATATAGTATAGTATCTGGCCTGTAATTCCAGAATGGTTAATCTAAATATAATTTCTTCATTTTGGTGGTTTGTTGGTGAAAATTTTAGTTTTTTAAGCCCAAATTTATCTGATCTAAATAGCTTTTAGTTCTTCTTAGTAAACTTTTTAAATGCATTTATAGTTAAATAACAGTCTCTTTAGACTTAGTAAAAGAAGGTGAAAATGTTCAATACAGTTTAGATTTTATATATTGCTAGAGTTAGTAAGCTTTATTTATTTATTCATTTTAAAGTTTATTTATTTTTGAGAGAAAGAATCCTAAGTAGGCTCCATGCTATCTAGTGCAAGCCCAGTGCAGGGCTTAGTCTCCCGACCCGTGATATCATGACCTGAGCCAAAATCAAGGGTCAGATACTTCACGGACTGAGCCATCCAGGTTCCCTGTAAAGGTTTTATTTATTTATTTTTTAAATTTATTTCTGAGAGAGAGAGAGACAGCCAGAGCAGGGGAGGGTCAGAGAGATAAAGCTTTTATTTTTCTAAATGTAATTTTAAAGTCTCTCACATGAGATTTACTCATGTAGTAGATGCATAGTAAGAGATTGTTAACAGCTGAGAAATGAAAGAGTCATAAGTTATTAAAAATAAGCATATGCACACCCTACGAATATTTACATAGGAAGTACTCCTGTTGTCTCACTGATAGAGAAGGTAACCTGGGAATAAATGTGATACCCTTATTTAATGATTTTTCCATTGGCAGAGAAACAAATTCCATGGTGGAAGAATTTATGTTACTTGCCAATATCTCTGTTGCAAAAAAAATTCACGAAGAATTTTCAGAACATGCCCTGCTTCGAAAACATCCTGCTCCTCCTCCATCAAATTATGAAATTCTTGTTAAGGCAGCTAAATCCAAGGTAAGGTCACATAGTTTGCAAAATCATCCTTATTTGTGTTGCAACCTATCCATTATACTAAATTGCCTATATTTGCATCTACATGAAAGTTTTGTTGTTTTTTGATATAAAAATATGCCAGTAGTATTTTTGATTAAAAAAAAAATTACCTAACTTGGGTATAGTCCTCTCTTCCCACGTTGAAATCATTTGCTTAATAAAATACTTTAATGTCCCTAAAGAGCAGCCTATGCTATAGACAAAAGTTCCACGTGAAGTTATGTGCAATATCTTAGCTCTTTCATATCTCTTCATACATGTTCTTTATGCCTGTGTTATTTCATGCCTCCTCTGTCTGAACTGCCTAACTTTAGAGACATAGAAATAATTTTTTTTCCTCTTATCTTCAACTCAGTTAAACCCTCTTTATACCATGTCCCTAAGAAATAAGTCCATTTATTGCCTACATTAGGGAAATGGAAATATCTAGAAAGGGTACTGTATCCCCCACCGCATAGCTTTGGTTAGTGAACTTTGATTTAGGCATAATTACCCTTACCTTTGGGGGGCTATGGTTTACATTGCTTTTCTTTGGATCACGTAGGCTATGGTTTACATTGCTTTTCTTTGGATCACTTATTCAAGTCCAATCTTTTCCTGCCCAAAAGAGAGCTGGAAGTAGTATTGGGTCGCAGGGAATTGTTCTACTGGAGTGGTGTTGATTTCTGATTTTTCAGATCTTTATATTGGGCCTTCTGCCCCTGTCATCAGAACAGAAACAGCTTCTCCTCTGCTCTGAGGCTTACATTGTAAATTGGGGCATTTTCTCTTACTGTCTTATTCCTTCTAAGATCTGGGTAGAGGAAGGAGGATTGAAGTATTTTTGCCTCCTCTCCCAAAGGAGAACAAAGCAGTTACTTTACTTTGGTATATCAGCAGATTGAGCTATAGTGACCAGTACAGTTTTATTTTGCTTCTGGCCTTTACTTCTACTTTGAATGGAAGGAAAATAAGTATCTGCAGGGGAAATCCAGACGTGCTGAAAAGTGTCCAGATCTGCTTTGATTTTTTTTTTTTTCCCTATTGCAACAAAGAATAGGAAAGCAGATTGGACTTTGAGAAGTCGCACTACTGCTACCACCATCCATTACCCCTTTGAAACTTCTTCAGGAGGTTGATACTTAAGTACCTTTAAATGCATCCAGAAAAGTTTCAGCTTTGATATTACACAACATAATCATTATTCTTTATAATTATTTATAGTTCTCCTAGGTTAAGGACAAAAGATGTAAATACTTGCCATCTGGTCGGAACCACCATATTCAGTTTGATTTGTGTTGTGAAGACATGATGGTACTGATTTTAAAATGTTTAATATGATGCTCTTTCCCCTTCATTGCTCTTAGAATTTAGAAATTAAAACTGATACAGCCAAGTCCTTGGCAGACTCTTTGGACCGGGCTGATTCTCCTACCTTCCCGTACCTGAACACTCTCTTAAGGATATTAGCCACTCGCTGTATGATGCAAGCTGTGTACTTCTGCTCTGGAATGGATAATGATTTTCACCACTATGGCTTAGCATCCCCGATCTACACACATTTTACATCACCCATCAGAAGGTACTTTTTTCTTTCAAAATTACTGGAGATAGAAAATAGTTGGTTTTGAATGGTGAAAAGATACTTTAATGCTAACATAGTATGATTTTTCTTTCTCCTTCATGTGTCTAGATACGCAGATATCATTGTTCATCGGTTGTTGGCTGTGGCTATTGGGGCTGACTGTACTTATCCAGAGTTGACAGACAAACACAAGCTGGCAGATTTATGTAAAAATCTTAATTTCCGGCACAAAATGGCTCAGTATGCCCAACGTGCATCAGTGGCTTTTCATACTCAGGTATTTGCCCTCTGTCAGTAATATTAAGGGAGATGAAGTTTTGTTCCCCTTTAATTTAATTTCAGAATGCTTTTTGTTAATTTCAAAAAAGTATTTTAAGACAGTCCTTAATAAAGTTACATGTTACTTTACAGTTGTTCTTCAAAAGCAAAGGAATAGTAAGTGAAGAAGCCTATATTCTCTTTGTAAGGAAGAATGCTATTGTGGTCTTAATTCCAAAGTATGGTTTAGAAGGTACAGTGTTTTTTGAAGAAAAGGACAAACCAAAGCCAAAGCTTATTTATGATGATGAGGTACAGTATTTCTAATGTTTTTGTTTTTTGTTTTTTGTTTCTGGGGGGCCACTTTTTCTTTGATGGTACCTAGAAAGGATAATATTTTTTGTACACTACAGAATTTACTTGTACCAACTAAGCTTATTTTGTTCATAATTTCCCACTTCAGTCTATCTTCTCTCATACAAGGATTGTCCTTGATTTGTTTGACATTATGTACTTTCCCCCTCCAAGGAGAACTTGAATTATGCTTTGTACTAGGTGGACAGGTGCATTAAAGGAAAAAATGGCTGCTCATAGCTTAGCGGAGTTTTCTAAACCTTTCCAGTGTCTCTTACCTGACACACTTCCCTAACCTTAATGGAACTACAAAACCATGAACTCTTCCCACAGTACCTTTTCCTCTGATAGACCAACAATTTGCTAATGAATGGGGTGAGAATCCTGGCATGAATGAATATATATATTGGGACCATCTTACTGAAAGGGGTAGTGTGCACGACATAGACCATGTATATGTGAAGCTACTAGACTTGTGGTTTGGGTTATGTAGAACACCTAGATGCTTATTAAATATGGAAGTAAGTTTTAACTGTAAACTTGTAAATTAATGTGAAAGGTAAAGAACTAGAACAAACCTCAAGTGGAAGAAAGCAGTTTAAAAAACAGTGAAATGTGTTTTGTTTAGATCCCTTCACTTAAAATAGAGGATACAGTGTTCCATATTTTTGATAAAGTTAAGGTGAAAATCATGTTAGACTCATCGAATCTTCAGCATCAGAAAATCCGAATGTCACTGGTGGAACCGCAGGTAAGACGAAATTTACACTGTCCGTGTTGTGATGGGATACAGTACATATTGTGTGAAAGACGGGGCTATGCTCGTAAGTTATTTCTGTTCAAGAGTAGAGAATCAGGGAGCCTGGGTGGCTCAATTGGTTGAGCCTCTGACTCTTGATACTGACTCGTTCTGAACTCAACGGTGGTGGGTGGTAGCATCGAGCCCTGCGTAGGGCTCCACGCTGAGTTTGGAACCGGCTTGGGATTCTCTCTTTTCTTCTCTTTCTGCCTCTCTCTCTCTCTCTCTCTCTCTTTCTCTCTCTCTCTCTCTCAAAAATAAACATTAAAAAAAAAGTATAGAGGGGATCTTGTAAGTAGTGTAGGGGCCAGATATTTGCATAGCAAATTCTGTTTTCTGACTGATTTCCCTAAGCTGTGGGATCCCAGACATTGGGGATTCTTTGGAAAAGGTCCTCAGTATCAGAGCCAGAATTTTCTGAGATCTCCCACCTGGTCCCTTTTCACTTTTATTGGTTTTGAAATCTGTACTTCTGAAGATTAAGTATGTTTCATCCTAAGGTATTGGTTCTTAACCTTGTTCTGCCCCCACACACCGAAGGCCTCATGCTGTCACAGGGGTCTTACTGGGATAAACTGGAAGTGTTAAAGTTAAACCACACTTTCCAAATGACAGTGACCGTGTCACTGACAGCTTCCCATCCATTGAGACTGTCTGCCTCTGAATTTTGAACCACTATTTGTGTGTGAAATATGTGTATACTTTGTATGGAAAACCTTTGCTAACTTCCTTTCTCCCTCTTTACCCCTACGTTCTTTTAAATTTGAAATTGTCAGTGGGGAAGAAGATGAGAATGAGATTTATCCTTAGTGCTTTTACTGACCTTATTTTTCCCTGTTTGCATTACTTTAGATCCCAGGAATAAGCATTCCAGTCGACACTCCGAACATGGACTATAATGAACCAGAGAGAAAGAAGAAGAGACATGAAAAATAGCTATAGTCAACAAAAAAAAACTTCAAAGACTGGTTTCCTTTAAAAAAAAAAGAAAAAAAAAACTCGAGTGAACACTTTTAAACCTAAGAAGTGTGTGCTACAGTTTGTTACTCTTAAGTACATTTTAATGGTTTTAAAAATTTGCATTTTTATTGAACTGTGTGTTGACTGTGTCTGTCCCATCATACTACTTCATTTCTGAATTGAACAGAACTATCTGTGCATAAAAATTCAATTGAATATCCATCACTTAAATAGTGATGGGATAGCAACTCCAAGGATCTGTAAATATCATTTAAATAGACCATTCGTCTGCTTGCTAAAGAACAGATTAATTTTACGTAAGTAATTTGATTATTTAATATTGATAGGAAAAAACCCATCATTTTCCTGCGGTGGAAAATAGAACATTTTCAAAGTCAGGAACAACAGTCTGTTCTTTCTAGATCTTGAAAGCTGCCCGTGTTTGAATGGCAGTTATTAGATTACAGGACAATGAAGTCAAGGTTTGTCAAGGAATTTAGTCCTTTGCCATCTTTAATTTACCTCATTTATATTGTGTTCCCTTACTGTTGAAAGCTTCCTGCATTTTTTTAGTGGTCCTTAAACAATAACTGTGAGATTTTGGGAATTGGATGTGTAGGAAGGCAAGAAGTAAGATATTTTGATCCGACTGGAAAAAGTTTTTTTTAACACCAGGTAATAAGTGTGATGACTACCTTTGACCTTTAAGCTCACATCTTACCCCCACTTCCCTCACAAGTAAGGCACTGAGGCTTGAAGAAAATAGAGATAGAATGTTAAACATCCACATCATGTTACTTGTAAAAAATGGCCATTAATGGCTTTTGAACTGCGTATGTATCAGGTTCTGTAGGAAAAAGAGGATTGTGTTAAGGACATACATAAGGGAACAGATTGAAGTAAATATTAGTTTGGTACGCCTTATTAACCACAAAGATTAATGATGATTGTTTTTTTAATATTTTGAGATAGAGTTACCTTAAAAAGATTTTACTTAGCTTATCCAATTTCTCAAGTACATACAATGTACCAGGCTCATCACCAAGTCAGGTAAACAGTCTCTGCCTTGAAGGAGCCTGTGGTAAATGCCAGAGAAAGGACTGGCAATATTATCGGCAGATATACTCAGTGGGAGTAATTACAATTATGTGTACCATCATTTAGGCGCTCAACAATTAAGTGATTGTTCTAGTTTCCTATACTGAGGAAAACATCTGTACATTGAGGCAGAACTTATTTCAGGTGAAAGAAAACTGAGTGGTCTCGGGTCCAAGTAATGGGCTAATACACAAGCACAGGTGTCCCCATGCCATTTCTGCAAAGGCCCCACCATGTTAGACTCTGTTAGCCAGACAGTCTCTGTTCCAACATGGTTCTCAACTCTTCCCTTACAGTGTGAAAGCAGCTACAGATAGTGTGTAGACAAGTGTGGCTATGTTACAACAAAACCTTTTTTCATAACCTTGATGTGTCACAAAATACTAGATTTGATTTCCACCACCCTAGCATTTAAAAATCCCTTTTGACGACAGCCCATAGTTTACTTGCAACAGAAGGGAAGGGAAGCTTCTTACTTAAAAGAAACAATGGCTAACCTTCTACTTTGCAAGTTTGTTTTCTTGTCATTCATGAGGAAGACCTAATTCAGGCATTAGTCTTATTGGGTAGTTCAAGATGACCAGAATCCAAATTTTCACCCTAAAGCCTTTTCTTTGGTCATCTAAAATGTGCTAATTATGCAAAGTAGCACACATGGAGTATTACACTTAAAAAGCCGTTAGGTAAAACCACTGTCCCCATTTAATAGGTGAGAAGATTAAGGTTTTATGTCCCAGATCAAGTAGTGACTATAGACTTGATTCCTAGCTATAATCACTATCTTGTTTCTTGTACTATTAAGAAAACATAGCCAGGGAACCTCAGACTCTTAGGAACTAGAATTCCTCCTACAGCACAGCAGTTGTTAAGTTTATATTGCTTCTAAAGCCTATGTGCTTAAGGACTCAATAATAGTCTTTAGCAGTGGACCTAGTGACTGACATTAGCTTTAATGGTTACTATGCTGGGGGAGAGGAGTCAGGTACACAGGAAGAAATGGTCTTTTTGCAGGTTAGCAATAAACTTATAAGGTGTAAAAAGTGAATAAAATGACACAATGAGTATGTTTTTTTTTTTCCTAGGGGTGCATATAAAGGATTCCTCCATCTTTTGAGTAAGATAATTTAAAAAATGTTTTAATGTTTTATTTCTGAGAGAGAGGCAGCATGAGCAGGGAAGGGTCAGAGAGAGGGAGATACAGAATCCAAAGCAGGCTCCAGGCTCTGAGCTGTCAGCACAAACCCCAATGCGGGGCTCAAACCCAAGAACTGTGAGATCATGACCTGAGCCCAAGTTGGACACTTAGCTGACTGAGCCACCCAGGCACTCCTTGAGTAAGATAATTTTTAAAAGGTGATTTGTAAATACGAATATCCATTCTCTAAAGAATATTTCCAAGAAATTTATATATTCCTTCCGCTCCCAACATGAACTTAAGGTTTTTAAAAAAATCAGTTTTGTGTCTCCCCAACCATAACTTTATAGGCCTAAAGTCCTACAGAAATTCTGTCACCCAGTCCCCACTCATTTACTTGGTTCAAGTTCACTCCTCTCCCCAGGCAAATTTGAGCTGAAAGGGTGTCCCAGCCCTAGGGATGGAGAAAGATTCTGGGCATCCCACATTTACCCCACTAATAATACATGATTGATTGTTTTTTAAGTTTATTTTGAGAGAGAGGTGTGTGTACGTGTGCGATGGTGAGGCAGAAGAGAATCCCAAGCAGGCTCTGCACTGTTAGAGCCTGCATCCATGACCATGAGATCATGACCTCAGCTGAAACCAAGAGTGGGAAGCCCAACCAAACTGAGCCACCCAGGGGCCCCAATAACGTGTGGTACTAAGATGCTATTAGGACTACCTTTCTAGTATTTATAAAGTAGTAACTGGAAAAATCACTGGAAATAAAAATTTCTGCACAGAAATTAACAAATCAAGAATGAGAAGTTGTGGAAACCTGCTTCATCTTTCTATGTCTTAAGTTTTTTATCGAAGTCAGATCTATTTCTTTCACAAAGGTAATAATAAATGTATATTTGTCTAAATACTCATTTTATGTAAAGCACTACCCTCACAATTCTACGTGTTCTTAAAACTACTGCCAAATCCAGTGCTGTACTAATTCAGGGTGTACTAATAAGCAGCTCACCGACCCTGCAGGACAGGGGCAAAGTCCGTACTCAAATTTATTGTTAAACACATCAATCAATGTAAGTAGAAAAATATTTATTAATAAAAAATACACTTGTTCTTCAATGACTTGAAAGTTCCAGGAGCTTTTCTGTTGTTCCCATGTCACTAAAGTAAGCCCTTGATTTTTCACATTAACGGGGAAAGAAAAAAAGCTAAACATGTTAGTTAAAGCAACTTTCCCAATCACGATCACATTATTGATCCTGTGCATAAAAAATATGTGAGGAGCTATTCGCTGATGGTCTTTGGTTCTGAGATGATTCTATGGCCTGCTGTCTTGGGGAGGATTTGCTGTTCTCATTCAACACCTCTGTGTCACGCGGTCTTCCTGGGGGGGAAAAAGAGAAAATATCTTACTTGCTGCTTCAATAGGACCACTCAAGAGTGTAACTATTATGTGAATATTTTTTAAAACTGGAATGCAGATTTCTTTATGAATTCTAAAGGGACAGTGAAGACAGGATTTTTTAGAAGTCCATATTCTGCAACAAAAAGTATTTTTCCTGTATCCTAATGCTTGCTTACTTTTACAGTCCCACCTCCTGACAAAATGGATGAAAGGGAAATTAGGTGGCCTCCACATTCCATCTTCATATTCACTTGGAGAGTTATATTGTTTATTATGTTCATTAATAAATTGGTATATAAAAAAAATCAAGAATTCTCCCAAGTAGTGCCTAAAATTAATGAGTTTCTTCAAATATGCATGCATATATATATATATATATAGTATAATTATCATATCTAGAAAGTGTCCTAATCAAAAGTATATGTCTGTACAAGTACTTAGTAGGTAAGGTATGTGTTATTCCTGGTCTCCAAAGCTTTTGGATTTTTAAGAAAAGAGCCCTTATCTTTGAAAGTTCTTATTTTGAGCTGTAGTCTCTTAGTTTCAAACATTAGAGGCAAAAACCTGTCATTCCCTGGCATCCCCTTTGGTTTTAAGGAAGGGAGTTCAGGTGCCAATTCCAAAGTACGACTGGCTCTCCCTCTCCAACCTCTTAATCTCTCCCATAGAGTTGTTTAGGAAAATGAAGTGTTATGATTTAAAAAGCACTTTCTGTGGTTAAATGAACCGAAAATAGGATGAGGCTTAAACACAGTAATTAACAAAATTTTAGGCAAAATGGGGTGGAAAAACTGAAAATGGTCACATTTATTTTTATTTTTAAGTGATCTCTACCCCTTATGTAGGGCTCGAACTCCCAACCCCATGATGAAGAGTCACACGTTCCACCAGTTGAGCCAGCCAGGCACCCCTGAAACATCACATTCAGTAAATACTTATAACCTACAACCACATCATGCTTTCTGTTTTTTTCCATACCTTCGTATTAAGAACTTGAGATTTATTCTCAACTTCCAAGGTTTGTGCATCACTATCTGCTCCAACCGTATCCATAATATTGCTTCCACAATTCTGTGTGTTATAGCCACTATCCATCTGACAGGAAAGAGAAGGAAAAAATACCAAGGATAACATTGCAAACTAATTCACTTATCCACAAATTTGAGAAATTGTTATGTTTAAATAAAATTAAAAATATTTATATAAAATACAGTTCTAAAATTATGTATATTGGGGTGCCTGGGTGGCTCAGTCAGTTATAAGAGGCCAAATTCAGCTCAGGTCATGATCTCACAGTTTTATGAGTTTGAGCCCCGCGTTAGACTCTGTACTGACAGTTCAGAGCCTGGAGCCCACTGGATTCTGTCTCCCTCTCTCTTGGCTCCTCCCCAGCTTGCGCTCTCTCTCTCAAAAATAAATAAACTTAAAAAAATGTATATTTAAAATATGGTTTATATTATTACATGTAAATATAAGTGACTCCCTATACACTACTATACACAACTGAACAAAACAAATCTACTACTTAATACTGATACTGAATGCAATTTAAAAGAAACATAAAACATAGTTCTATTCTACATTGGTTGTTCTTCAAAGCAGTCATTGTACTACACCATTCCTTTTACTAAAATGTATCTTGTAATGTCCTTTAGAATCCATGAACAAGCCAGCATAAACTTGCTTTCCTGTTACTTTGTGATCACACTCAGTAAATAAAGTGAGGATTACAATCAACTTCAAATTCCAATTTATTTACCAACCTTGTCTTTGAATGGCTTGGCTGTATCTCTAAATAAGATTTACCTAAAAGGCACACTTTCTTTAAAGGTATTCAAGTTAATTTATTTTTTAAAAAGGTCATTTACATTATACTCACACCCACTGTTGACCCACAAATCTTCATAAAAATACCACATATACAATGGCTCTAGATGTTAGTTTAACTTTTCACTTTTTTTTTTTAATGTTTTTATTTATTTGTGAAGAGAGAGACAGAGCCAGTGTGAGCGGGGGAGGGTCAGAGAGATAAGAATCTGAAGCAGGCTCCAGGCTGTGAGCTAGCACAGAGCCTGACGCAAGGCTCAAACCCACAAACCCGACGCGGAGCTCAAACCCATGCCACGAACTGTGAGATCATGACCTGAGCCGAAGTCAGACGCTTAACGGACTGAGCCACCCGGGCGCCCCTCAACTTTTCACTTTAATTAATTGTAGCATTCTAGGATGTACTGTTGCAGCCCCAAATTGAACAAGGGACTCTGGCAAACTTCAGTTTGGGTACATGTATGATAAATATTTACTGAGCGCCTAAAAAACCAGAGCCTGTAAGACACTCTATTCGATACCATTCTTGCCTTCTCCTTACAAAGACCCTATCAACTTCACACGTGAGGAAGTTAAGGGTCAGAAAAGGGACTTTTACAGTATCAGAATGCGGTGACGAAGAAAGAGCTGAGGCTCCCAAACCCCTGTCCACTACACACACGGGCATCTGCCTGTGCAGTGCTGAGTACCAAACACAAAACCCCGCGAGGGGAGGGATTCACCCTGCACTTAAAACTCTTCCCTGCAACTGAGGATCAGAAAGAATGAAAAGATTGTGTATTTTTGTCCCCATCACCAACATCAGAATAGCCTAGGTGCATTCATTCTACCATAATCTTAAGAAAAGTGTTTCCAGTTTTCAGAGATGGATGCATATGTGTTGACTACTGAGAGTAACATTGTCTTTGGACAAAATCCTTGTAGCACATAAAAAAAAAAAAAAAGCCCCAAAAGACAAAAAAAACCCAAAAAACAACCTTCCATTACATTCCAGGGGAAACACCTGGCTGTGTTGCCATTCGACAGCTATGTGATCGAAAATATAATTATCAGATTGCTTCCAGAGAATCTGACAATTACTCATTTTTTATTTTTGAGAGAGAGAGAGGGAGAGGGCAGGGGAGAGGGGCAGAGGGAGAAGAGAGAGAATCTTAAGCAGGCTCCACACTTAGCACAGAGTCTGATGCGGGGCTCGACCCCCACCACCCTGGGACGATGACCTGAGCAGAAATCAAGAGTGAGATGCCCAGGCACCCCTGCCAATTAACTCTTTTATCACCAGCGCCAAACAACTGGCTTAGGTAACTCAATAGTAAAGCGTAAGTGAATACGTAAGGGCAAAGCTGATAGAGTAGGGAGTAAGACCGGCCCGGGAGTCTGTCCCACTCCACGGGAAGAGAAGAGTCAACGGGCGGCCCCAGAGGACGCTGGCTGACCTCACTGGCTCTCACCTAGGCCACTACTACCGCTGGTGCCTACCCGGACCAACTAGACAGCACACATCATCTCGTCACTTCCCGCAGGCATCAACGGAGGGGCATCAGCAACATCGTATAGTTGTTCTCAGCTGCACATGAGGCGCTTTTTAGCTTAAAAAGTCATGCTTTTCTCACTGTCAAGTTGCACCTTGTCTTAAGATCCCACAGCCTGTAAATGACCGAAGTCTAATTCCAATTGGGTTCTGACCGCAATGTAGATCTGCTTCCCGTTGGACTATGCTGCCTTTAAATGGTGTTTCTACTGCCATCATCCTACACAGTTACTATATTTTTCTCCCACATAAATCAGATGTGGTCTTTCAAAAACCTTCTAGGTTCAGGTTGGCAGCTGGCAAGAGTTAGACTGCATTCCCTGAAATCAGGCCTCAGCGCTTTCACGCTTCCCTCGCCATCCGCATCTTCCTCGGCCCCTGTCCCTCTGGCTTGCTACCTGTCCCAGAAGACTGTGCCTCCCGTTACCTAAGGTAGTGCACTGCAAGTACAGTCACGTGGACTCTACTCCCAATAGTCAAACTATCCTACAACCTCCTAGTCTCCCTGTTGTCAGTGAGAGGGGACGAGCTCAGAGGCTCTCACTTCCTGAAACGGAGAAAACTAACTGGGCTTGGAGATAAACTGAAATCTGCCATTTCGCTTTCTCAAACCCAAGCCCCTTAAAGCTACGCTAGCCCCCAGCTACAAACATGTGCCCCCAAGTCCATCCCAGCCCCCCACCCCTTACAAAAGTGGAAGGGTTACTTGTGCAAATCCCCCACCAGAGCTCTAGAGTCTATCCCATCTTGCACGCCTCAGTTCCCTCATATACAAAATTCATCACTATTTTATAAATTATATTTATCACATCTGCTAGAAGGTATCATGAGGATTAGATTCTGTGAAATACTTGCCCTGGTCTCCAGTACTTGAAAGGGATACATAATTAATACCTATTATTAATAATTATCCTGCCCAATTTCTAGTTCTTTGTTCTTTTTACTCTTCTACCTCTCCATTTAAATATGCTAGTTCCCCCACCTAAAGTAAAAAACAAAGTTAAAGAAACTCCAAAAAGATCTTGGACTTTAATGTTCTTCTCTAGCTATGGCAACCCTTCCCTTCACAACCAACGTTCTTCAAACAGTCATCTACACATAGTTTGACATTACTTCGCCTTCTTTACCTTCCTTCCATGCACTTTTCACCTCCCCACCTTGAGGCTGCTCACTCACCAAACTGCTTGTATTAATTCAAGGGCCACTTTCCAAGCTCTATAACCCTTGCCCTTACTTTCACAGTACTAACCTTCCTTTCCTTAAGATGCTCCACGACACTATGCTTTCCTCATGTCCCCTCTCCTCCCCCACCCCACCCCCGGGCTGGTCCTTCTCAGTCTCCTTTGGGGGCTCTGCTTCCTTCACCAAACCTCCTTTTCCTCAGGGTTCAAAAAGGTTGGCTCACTGTTCTGACTTTATAGTCCTCCTCGTTGAACTTACCTATACATCCATTCTGTTTTCATTCCAAAATATTTAATGAGTAGCTATTACAGAAGCTCTGGGATAAACGCAAACACACATGACTGCGTGACATATGGTCTGACTGGCAAGAATGCAGAGCGTACAGGGAATTACGAAAGCATAGGAGATCTGGCTTGGCTACTGTGATCAGGGAGGGCTCCTTTGAGGATGTGACCATTAAGTTGTGAACTAAAAAACTAATAGGAGTTCACTAAGTGGGGGAAATAGGAATTCTACGCAGTGTATGGAAAGGCTCTTTTGACAAGAGGGAACATGGCTATTTAAAACTCTGGAAAGCTAATGTGACTGAAACAGAGAGAAGGAAGGGAAACAAAATGAAGCCCATGAGTAAGGCAAAGGCCAGACCACATGATGCTTTTGCCAGCCATGCTACAGACTTTTTAATACCAAAAGCAAAAACAAAACAACCCCAGCCCCCCCACCAAAAGCCTCAGAAATTAAAGGTGCAGAAACAAAAACACAACAGAAGTGTTATTATATAAAGTTGAGGAAACTTCCCCCAAATTAGAAAAGGAGATAAAAAATATAGTGAAAAGATTTTTAAAATTGGAGAATTAAAAGGAAATTCCCAAAAGAAAGGTGAAAGTGAGAGAGGAGAAATCTAGGATAAAAAGATCCAAATGAAGGGCACATGTTTACAGGTCACAAAGACCCGCTGATGAAAAGGTACCCTCTCCAAACCAGCACTGACACCTTGCACATTATAGACAAGAAAAAGATGCATACATGTCCAGGGCTGGGTGAAAAGAGACCACATACAAAAGATTAAGTATTAAAATTGTTTCAGGGGCAGGCAACTGGGTGGCTCAGTTGGTAAAGTGTCTGGCTTCAGCCCAGGTCATGATCTCATAGTTGGTGGGTTCGAGCCCCATTTTCGGCTCTGTGCTGACAGCTCAGACCCTGGAGCCTGTTTTGGATTCTGTGTCTCCCTCTCTCTCTGTCCCTCCCCCACTCATGCTGTCTCTCTCAGTCTCTCAAGAATATATGAACATCAAAAAAAATTTTTTAAAATGGTTTCAGATATGTCACCAGCAATAATGAAAGCGAATCAATGAAACAATGCCTTCAAAGTCTGAAGGACAATTATTTCCAAATTCCATTTGAGAGAATGAAGAATACACCTTCAGACATGCGGTATCTAAGAAATGTACTCCTCCTCACAAAGCTACCAGAAAATGTGTTCCCGTACAGTGTGAGGTAAACCAGGAAGGAGAAGAATGGAGTGCAGAACCCAGAGACGGAACCCAGGAGAGGGGAAGGGAATTCGCAGTTTGCTGCAGGGATATTCTAGGATGACAGCTGTGCACCACACACCTAGGCCAACCGGTCCACGATAAAGCGTCAAGGGGCCTGGGAAAATGCGGCTGTCTTCAAATGTTCAGAAGCTACCTTTGTGGTAGGAAGGTTAAGAATGTCTGAAAACATTTTTAAACTACAAATACTCTGCGAAAGGTTTCTATTATGGCCCAAAGGGTAAAACTGAAACCGACTGGTAGATACAACAGACAGAACCATATTTTATCTCAATGTGAAGAAGAGACTTGTAAGAGAAGTCCTAAAATGGACCAGAATACCCCTGACAGGTACTCAGGCACAGAGTGGGTGATAAGTTAGTAGCGATATAGGCTTCCAATGGGTAGTTGAATTAGCTGATTAAAGTGTATGGCAATGAAAGCATTTTATGATTCCTCTATAAATGCTCTGGAAAAAAAAAGAGGTAGTGAGGAAAAGGGAGAGAGAAAAAGAAGTTAACAATACCTTGAAGGCCAAGTTTGACTCTAAGTGCTTTTTCATGTAGGAACCAAATTGAGAAGCTAAAATATATAAAGTGGTTCTAGTGTATTTTTCCTGACCAATGACCCTAGAAGTCAGGAGAGACATTATAGACATAAAAACATGAGCAGATGATTGTATTTAATTTGGGGTCATTTAGAATCCCCCTGTGAGTGTTAAACTTTAGCATTCCAAAACAGACAGCACTAGAGCATTATAGGGCGGGAGGTGAATTAAATGAATGGCTACATATAAGGTGGGTGGGAGAGTGGCCAGCACACAGAAGCACTGTGTCCGTGTTAGCTATTGCTAGGAGTTAGTCCAAACCTGAAGCAAAGAACATGAACTCTAAAGCCATACTGCCAGGATTAAAATCTTGGTACCACCACTTATTAGCGATATAGGGAATTTACTTAACCTCTCTGACCCTCGGTTTCCTCCTCTGTAAAATGGGGATCATAGTCCACCTACTTCATAGAGTTGTTGTTAAGATTCAATAAATTAATACACGTAGAGTACTCAGAATAATGGCTGGCATACAGTAAGAGCTACAAAAATGTTAAATGTTGTTACTATGAAATGGCAGGTGAAAACTGCTTTTCTGACCATTTTAAAGTTCTCAGCTCAAAGACTATGGCAATTGGGGTCCCTGGTGGTTCAGTCGGTTGTGCATCGGACAAAATTTCAGCTTAGGTCATGATCCCACGTTTGTGGGATCGAGCCCTGCACTGGGCTCCATGCCGAGTGTGAAGCTTGTCTAAGGTACTCTCTCTCTCTCTCCTCCTCTGACCCTCCAACACACCCTCTTGCTCGCACTCTTTCTCTCAAAAGACAAACAAAAAAGACTATGGCAATTAATGGAACAAATGTCCTTCTGAATGTAAGTGCTGGCAGGGAGGCTGGGTGGCTCCATCAGCTAAGTGTCCGACTCTTGATTTGGGCTTGGGTCATGAGATCACGGTTCATGGGTCTGAGGCTTGCATACAGAATTGCACTCACAGTGTGGAGCCTGTTTGGGATTCTCTCTCCCATTCTCTCTGTTCCCCCCCTTTGTGCTCTCTCTCTCTCAATATAAACAAACGTAAAAAAAAAAAAAGTGCTAGCTATGAAGTTGCTTTTTTAATGAATCATGCTTTCCTGTTGTCAGATACTGCAAATAGGAAATGTGTGATTACATGAAAAATGTTGTTTTGAATGTTTAAAATTACATGTTTAATGTTTAAATGTTTTAAATTACATTTAAAAATGTACAAATCATTTTTAAAAAGTATAAATCATTTTTAAAAGTACATAAACATAGAAGTCCTTTAAATTCTATTTTTTTCTTCCTAAATCACATAAAGGGAAACCAAAACTACTGAAATTCTACAAGACAAATACTTTACCAGGAACTGAATCTCCCTGGCGCTAGCTCCACGTGAGGGAGAGGAGTCCCGAGCGGTTGCCTGACCCTAGAACTCTGTGAAGACAGAGCAGCTTGATTTCTGTTCTGCTGTCATCCTTTCCTACTCCAAATAAGTATCAGTCAACGTGAATATTAAATATGTACCATCAGCCCAAATTAAAAAAAAAAAAAAAAACGAATCCTCTCAGTATCACCATGTATTGATATTTTTTAAAAATGTTACATAATGCTACAGTTCTCACATTTAGAACAATTTTTTTAAATGTTTATTTATTTTTTAAGGAAGAGAGACAGAGTGCGAGTGGGAAAGGGGCAGAGAGAGAGAGGGAGACACAGAATCCGAAGCAGGCTCCAGGCTCCGAGCTGTCAGCACAGAGCCCGACCTGGGGCCCGACCAGGGAGACCGTGAGATCATGACCTGAGCCCAAGTCAGCCGCTTTAGGACTGAGCCACCAAGGCACCCCTGCTCACCTTTAACCCGTTTTCTTTCTTAGTATAATCTCTGAGAAAAACAGAGTAGGGGAGACCGCAAAGGACTGCAGAATATTAAATGATCTTACCTGAATGTTACTGCTTTCACAAGGAAGGACGCTGCTTTCCGCAAGAGGTGACATGCATATATGAGAGTTTTCAATACTGAAGGCAATCCCAGTCACAAAATCAGTCATGGGCAAACTCCCATTATCAACTGGCTCCTTAATCCAAGTGTTCTCGTCTGCTATCTCTATAGGATCAACCATATCCACCGTGTTGTTCTCCTTCTCAGTTTCAACGTCTTGCAGCAGCGCGAATTCTCTCTCGGAAGTGCTGGACTGATTCTGCGTGATAGACATGGCCGTCACTACTACATGCGTGCCATGTGAAGTGTCACTGCCCAACTGCCGCAGGTGTACTCCGGTGTCCATGGCTGGGGATGAGGCATCCGTGGGAGGAAGATTCACCTGATCTTCTTCATCTTCACTGTGAGCCTCAAGAGTGAAGGGTATCCGAATCAGTGAGGTCCGATACTGAGCACCACCCGTACACATTTCGAGTCTCATAGGAGACCAATTCTTAATCGGTGAGCAGCCATCTATATAAGGACTTCTGATACATGGATTAGTAATTCCATTAGAATTTGTTGTTCCAGATGAATTATCGGGAGAATGAAAAGCAAACTTCCTTTGTTCTAAAAGAATGGAAGGGGAAAACTACATCATAAAAACATACAAATGGAAAAGACATTACTAAATGGTAATCATGTTTTAATGCCAGAAAAAATGGATTTCTATAACACTGTACTATTTACTCAAGTGAAATTTAGGTGTTAAAAACAACAGCACAAATGAATGTGTCTCTTTAAGTAGGAATTCCTATGGTACTTACTTTTAATTAAACAAAATAATTAGCTCCTTGAGAATTATTTCCTCATAAACATATTGCTACTATAATAATGTTGTATGTGAATGTTATGTTCACATACATTATTATAGTAGCAATACTGTTCATACACAAAGAAAATACTGAATATATCAACTGACATCTACAAATTAATAGCTGTGTCTGGTAAATGAAGTATGTAAAAACCTTGTGAAATACTATAAGCAATTTGTTAAAAGGCAAGCAAAAAATTGTAAGATAATATTTGTAATAACAAAGAATTTAATGGGGTGCCTGGGTGGCTCAGTCCGTTGAGCATCTGACTCCAGCTCAGGTCACGATCTCATGGCTCGTGAGTTTGAGCCCCGCATCGAGCTGGCTGTCAGCACAGAGCCTGCTTCAGATCTTCTGCACCCCCCCCCACAATGCTCTGCCCCTTCCCCACTTGTGCCTCTCTCTCAAAATAAACAAATCTTAAAAAAAAAAAGGAAAAAGGAAACCAAGAATTTAACAATGATAATCAAAATGATAAAAATGCCTTACAACATAATACTTTTTTTTTTTTAATATTTTTATTTACTTCTAGGAGAGAGAGAGTGAGAGACAGCGTGAGCAGGGGAGGGTCAGAGAGAAAGGGAGTCACAGACTCTGAAACAGGCTCCAGGCTCTGAGCTGGCAGTCAGCACAGAGCCCGATGCGGGGCTCGAACCCACGAACCGCGAGATCATGACCTAAGCGAAAGTCGGACGCTTAACCGACTAAGCCACCCAGGCGCCCCAACATAATACTTCTTATAACTTCATTGGCTTAATAAAAACAAAAATTTTAAAAGATGGGCAAGGGGCGCCTGTGTGGCTCAGTCCGTTAAGTGTCTGGCTTCGGTTCAGGTCATGATCTTACGGCTCGTGAGTTTGAGCCCCGCGCCGGGCTCTGTGCTGACCGCTCAGAGTCTGGAGCCTGCTTCAGATTCTGCATCTCTCTCTCTCTCTCTGCCCCTCCCCTGCTCACACTCTCTCTCTCAAGAATAAATAAACATTAAAAAATTTTAAAAAATAGGCAAGATCCCATAACTGATCCTCTCACTGGTAAATAAACATACAAAGTGTTCAGCCCCACAAACAATAAGAAATATGGAAACTAAAGCAGTAGAAAGCATTTATTCAACAAAAATAGTAAAATATTAAGAATCCCTCCCCCAAAATAAATGGTCAATAAATATTCAGAAAGAGTTCAATATCATCATAATCAAAGATACAAAAGTAGTAAGAGACATTTTTGTAATATACCAAACTAGGAAACATTACAAAGAATGGTAATACCAGTGTTTCTAGATGGGAGAAACTGGCTTTTTTACATACTATTGATAAAAATTTCAATTGATACAACCTTTTATGAAGACAATTTGATAAGATGCATCAAGAGCCTTAAAAACATTCACCCCTTTTCACCAAATAATCTACTTCTGAAAATTTAACCAAAAGATACAAATATGTAAAATACAATGTATATAAAAAAATAATCAGTTTTTTGATAAAAAAAATTAGAAACATTTTATATGTTATCAATGGTTGAAAACAAATGATACATCCATGACATGGAGTTTTATATAGTGATTCAAAATCTTTGTTTCATACAATAATAAATGATTTCAATGACCTATGAAATATTCATGATACAATGCTCTGTTAAAAAAGCAGAATACAAAACTGTGGTGTGTATATGCCTATCTCCACATAAAAGCACATGTGTAAGTATATAAAAGTACACGTACATACATAAAGACTAACAAAAGTAGTTTTTAGGTTTCCAATTTTACTATGAAGAGCTTTTGATTATTAATAATTTTTTTAAAAGAAGCTATAGCTTTTTTCAGAGATACTGACATAGTGTGAAGAGAAATATGTAAATTTCCACACACTATACCTTAAAAACCTTACTCACATGTATCTTTACAAAATATGAGTATCTGATTACCAAAGTCTGAACCTACAGGTCAGAAGGCGTGCAGAAACCAACTGCACTCTAAAATTGCCATCTTTCTTTGATCTCCTGTATAAGATTGCTTGACATAAATACTGCTAATCAGATTACCTGTGTTTAATAGTAGCTTGGTGAGAATCCAGTTTTTGAAGGTAAATTGTTCCTTTTATAAAAAAGCCAGTTTCAAAATTTTAGAAGGTAAGTGGTCATTTAGAACTCTATAGTTAGAACAAGCTAACAAAGAACCTCTTTAATAACAACTGTTAGTAACATGAAATTTCAAACAGCTATTTTATTCTGAGACATACCCGAGAGTGGAGTCTTTCCTATTTGAAATGCAATTGGCGAGAAAGTGGGTGAAGAAATAGGGGAAGGGCTGGTTATACTTCCCAAACTGTATTTTTTTGTGCTACCCTGAATAGGGCTGGACGAAAACTGCCCCTGTGATAAAAATAAATAAAGAAAATTACATGGTTCTCTTTCTCAATTTGTTATATATGCCATATGTTATTTATCTTCATCTTCAAAACACATTTATAAAGTAGGTCATATAAACTTTGGTCGTCCACCAAAAGGCAAGGCATCTCGTAACAAGGACAATTAAGAAGACCGTTACAAAACTTTTGAAATAGAGTATGTTAATCAAAATAAAATATAAATGCAGTGTTTAAACAAACCATTCTATTTCATACTAGCAGCTGTTTATGAACGACTCTAAATTAATTTGCTCCATTAATGGCAATCCAGTTGTGGGATACTGAAAATCTTACATAGTTCAGCAAACAACTTACGCTGAAATTCCTGGAGACTCATGACAAATCTGGTCATCCCGTGCACCTCTAATCAAAAACGGAGTCTGACCAATAACACTCCTGACTAATGACAAAATGTGAACTAGTCTACTCCTCATGAAATATAAAATCCAAGGTAACCATTCCTGGAGTGCAAAATGAGCATTGAGGTCCGTCTCATAGCAAACTAACCACCACGTTTAGTACATACACTTCTTACCGAACTTGGGGTCTGCACAGGGCTCCTACACCGTACAGGAGATAAATCTATCGAATAAAAAACCTCAAGTGAGGCTTGAGCACCACTGCGAGGACTTCTGGGAGAAGCTGGAGGTAAGGAGTCAGAAATACTTCCATTGCCATCTAAAAATAGCTTTCTTCTGAGGGATGAAGAACTGAGGTTTCCAGGAGACTGATCTGAAAATTCATCAGCTCTAAAATAGTCACCTATATTTAATGTTAACAGAATAAAAGGCAAAGCGAGTCATTTTGAAGGGCAATTATGCTTCAGTTATATGATTTTTTAAGAAACCAGCATGTACTGTATATCTGAATTTTGTTCAAAAAAGAGGGCAAGGTTTAATTGCATATGTGACGTTGGAAATCTGAAATTATTCTTTTTTGAGTACTTCACGATTAGTATAGGTAATACCAATAAGACATGCCCACGAATAGTTTGTCTATTGTAAAATTCATTATCACAAAAAGGCTAATTAAGGCCATGCTACAAAGGAGAAATTTCAGGATGGTTCCCCCACTTCTTTAGAGAAACTGCCGCCTATTTCCATTTACGAAAAGCCATCAAAATAAAACCTATTTAAGTTATTAAAGGTTTAAACAAATACAATACTTACCTAATACATTTTCTAAATTAAAATCCACAGGAAGAGACAGCAATGTCTGACAAGCAGCTGGAAGCAAGCAGATAAATAAATACAAACACAGATAAATCAATGCAAGCATATTACATGTAATTTAGCACGTGCTTCCCAATCAACCATCTCCCCATGCTGTTCCAGCCAAACTGAATTATTTCATTTACGTGTTCTATTAAATAACATGCCACCTCTCTATAAGCAGTTTCTCCCACTTTCCAACACGGATATAAACCTGTTAATGCCCAGAGTTAACTCCTGGTTGTACTGTTGGTGCTGGAATCAAAAAAGAAGCCAGCGTAAGGCGCCTGAGTGGCTCAGTTGATTCAGCATCTGGCTCTTGATTTCATCTCAGGTCATGATCTCACAGTTCATGAGATCAAGACCTGCGTTGAACTCCACACTGACAGTGCAGAGCCTGGTTGGGATTCTCTCTCCCTCTCTCTCTGCTCTTCCCATGCTTGCAAGCTCACTCGCTATCTCTCTCTCTCTCTCTCAAAATAAATAAATTTAAAAAGCAGCAGCAGCAGTCGCCGCCAGGCTATATAGCTAGCTGACTCTTCAACAACACGGATTTAAACTGCATGGGTTCACTTAAATGTGCATGTTTTTCAATAAATACAGTACAGCACTATAAATGTATTTTCTCTTCCTTAGGATCTTCTTAACATTTTCTTCTAACTTGCTTTACTCTAAGAATACACTACATAGTACATATAACATATAAAATGCATATTAATTAACTATGTTATTTTAGGAAGGCTTCCAGTCAACAGTAGGCTACTAGGAGTTAAATTTGGGGGGAGTCAAAAGTTATATATGTACTTTTGACTGCATGGGGGATTGGTACCCCTAACCTCCCAGTTGTTCAAGTATTTGGGGTAGATTTCCTAATATTCACACAGTAAGAAAAAAAAAATGCTGTCAAAAACCCAAAATCGACTCACATGCTTTGAACAAGAAAACAACACACTACTGCTACTGCTAAAACTGGCAGGATTTATCTACCCTAATTATTTTTAAAAATGAGCTTTCCTATAGCTCCTTCATAATTATACAATTTCAATTCCAGAGTAAAATGTTATCACACAAACCGAATTTAAAATCAAATGTAGTTTAATGTGGAACATTCTTCATTTTAGATTATATTTATACTCACCGTTGCTTTTCTCAGCATGGATGGTCAGCTTTCTTCCAGTTGGAGATTCACTAGTTATGTTAATACCTGTAAAACATTGTAAGTGTCATATCTTACATTTTATATCCTTACTTTACTTTAGGATTACTTTTTCCAAAATAAAAAAAATGAACAGAGTGAAAACTTTTATTTTTACAACACTTTAAAATTAAATATCTGCATATATAATAATTTGGCATGTTTCTGTTAGTTTTTTAACTTCGAAGGACCATAAAGATAAAACTTAAAGGGTTACCACAGCAAATAAGGAGGCACCAAGTAACAATTTTTAGGGAAAGAGTAATGGTTACTCTCCATTATGTTAACCTTAAAAGATTGAGGATGCATGTTATCCTATCTCAAGGTCCTCAAGTCCTCTGCTGCTTAATGTTTTTGCAATATGGGTTAGATAAACTGAATTAAAATGCCAGATCATTTCGACAAAACCTAAAATTTGATAAAACCATGCTCAGTTTTTTTTTATAACAGGAGTCAAAAGTGAAAATATTTTTTTTAATTGAAAATTAATGACTACTAAGTTTCGTAACTTGAAAATCACCAGATTAAAAAAAAAACAAACACAATGGAAGAAATAACTAATATAAACAAAATAAAAGGAAGGAAAATGCACGGAGAAGGAAAGAAAAACTCCAGAGCTTAAAATAACATTACAGAATACAGTAACTTAACAAACCTAAATAAATAAATGGGTAAATGAGTAAGTAGGTGGACGGGCAAGTGAATTAAAGTCTCCTACTAAATGCCGTTAAGAATAAATAAAAAAAGAAATTCTACATTCAAATGCTTTCTATGATGTAAGCAGTGTGACCTTCTATAAAGCAAATGTAATCAAAGGCACTATGCTGCTGAAAACCCTCTAACGCCCTTCAGGCTAGGGGTCCACACACGTTCGCTTCATGGAAAGCCCTTCAAAACCTTGTCTCGGTCTCTAGCACACTTGTCCTTCACCTAAACACTACTTATTTGAGCATCTTAAAAAAAACAGGATCTCGGGGTGCCGGGGTGGCTCAGTCAGTTAGTTAAGCGTCTGACATCAGCTCAGGTTCTTGAGTTTGAGCCCCACATTGGGCTCTGTGCTGACAGCTCAAAGCCTAGAGTCTGCTTCCGGATTCTGTGTCTCCATCGCTCTCTGCCTCACCCCCATGCTCACTGTTTATCTCTCAAAAATAAACATTAAAATTTTTTTAAAAATAAACAAATAGCTTCTCTCTCGCATGTAGGTATTTCTCATACTACTCTGATTTTCCTCCCTCATTTGTGGAGTCTGGCTAATTTAAGTCTCAGCTTAAATTATCTTCCAACAGCATTCCTCCTCTGACCTTCTTAGATTAGAAAGATACCTACTGCAGCATTATCACACTTCTCAAATCTATTACAAGTGTTTCTTTGGTTGTTTCCCCCTACAAGGACTTATTAAATAAGCTTAAGAACACAATCAAATAAGAAAAATATGGATGGATTATCTGATTACATCAAAATAAGAATTTCTATGCAACCAAAGACATGAAGAGCAGAAATAGCATACATATGGCAGAATGAGACGGTATTCCAAACATTTAGAACCAATATAACTATGTTATACAAGGTGTCTTAGACATTAACAAGAAAAAAGACAGAAAATCCAATAAAAATATGACCAATAATTAATAGGTATTTTACAAGAAAGAAAATTTTGAACATCATTAGTATATGAAGAGATGAAAATTTCAACAATCATTCAGAATGTCAAACAACCCATAGGAAAGGGAAACCTTTGAAAGATGTTTAATGCTAAATGTTGTCAGGGATGCGGGTACACAGAAATCCTAGGCATGGTTATTGGTTGTGTGGACTGTGCAGTCATCTGGAGAGCGGGGGGCACTGCATAGTCAAAACAGGAAAGCACACAGCCTACACCCTAGAAATTCTCAGCCTATGTATGTATTCTAAAGAAAATTTCACTGAAGTCCATAAATAAAAACACGAGTATATTCACTGAAGTGCCTTGCTGCATAAGTATTAGTAAAAGTTAACAGTCTAAGTAAGCCAAGTTGAATAAACAAAACCATTCTTGCCTCTGAACACAATATAAAGACCACATAAGAAGGCTGATTCATCTGTTCAAAAACCCAAAATAAAAGTAGTGTCTATGAAAATGTTATCTTGGATAGAAATTTTAGGGCTGGGAGGGGCATTAACAGATAACTATGTCGTTCAATTCCTTGGTCTAAAGACATTGAATAATTTGGTGCAGGTCGCCCTACGGGTTTCCAGGAGCCGGAGGTCTCCATCGGCTGCTGCACGCTACCTTCAGTTTACAATGGCTGAGAATGCAGAATTCAACTGAGGACGCCTAGTTTTGAATCCAGGCTCCACCACTTCTATCATCTTTGTAATCCTGAACAAGTGCTTTCACCTTTCTAAAACCAGGCTTTCTCATCTATCAAATGAGGCCAATAACACTATCTGCCTCAGGTGAGCTGCTGTACAGAATTACTGAGAGCACTTAGCACTGTAGGGCACATGGCAAGTGCTCGAGCCATTTTACCTATTATCACTGTGTTTTTGATAAAGAATGGAACAGTCTCTCATATACTGAAAGCGTAATTAATGCACGCTACAAAGAAGAGTGGGCAACTTCACTGAAATGAACCTATATATATAATACTCGAACATTGTTCACAACTCAAAGGACAGTGAAAGCAAATAGAAGATAACCATTTCCTGGGAGTGGAAAAATATTTGAGAGATTCCTGGCTTATCCTTCAATTTCCTTATTAATTTTGCAGATAATCAGCTATATTCTTTTGCTCTAGAGAGCAGGTGTCCATAATTCCTCTACCTTTATAAGCAATCAGGAAATTAGCACAAAGCAAAGCAATTTAAGAATCTCATTATAGAAATTAACCTGGAAACTGGGCAGAAATCACTAACAATTCAGTTGTTTATTCAATACCAACTATTTCTTCTTCAATGAATTCTCTACAACCATCATAACTGATATCCGTAACGGTCATGGAAAAAAGTTAAATCAGAATACAATGGTCCAAAGTAAGGAATTCAGTACATTTCAGTCACATTTTAAACTGTAACCTTTAAAAAGTTTATTTAAACTTTATTGCTCATGAATGAGCAGGGAGGGGCAGGGAGAGGGGACTCTGTGCATTTGACAAGTCCATACAACTCTATGTTATGCTGTGTTTCAAACTGTAGCTACCATCTGTCACTATACAATACCATTACAGCATCACTGACTGTATTCTCTATGCTGTGCCTTTTATTCTCATTGCTTATTCCTCATTCATTACTTGGAAGCTTGATCCTTAAAAGGTTAAATCTTCTGGTATCCAGAAACCTAATGTGTATCAAACTGCTTACCAAAGCAGACAAGTGGACACTTTATCATATACTGCTTTATATTCAATGAGTTTTATGATTCTATGATTTTGATATATTCATGTGATTTTTAGTACACTCACATTTACTGGAATGATACTCTGAAAGCTGTTTCCCTTCATGATCTGTCCAAGGAGAGGGTACAATGACATCTTTTGTGAAAAACTAGAAAAATTAAAGTCATACAATTAGGCATGAATTCCCCCCAAAATATAAAAAAGTACCTGTTATTTTCAAATAATCAATAATCACCAAACATGTTACATAGACTTTATAGTTACATTTAAAAATTTTAATACTTAAAAGCACAGATGACCAAAAGTGAAATAGAAGAAACAAAGTATGTATAAAGAAAAATGTTAATATTTCAGCCACTTAAATTTAAAACTTGCGAATTAATCTAAGGGCATTAATCATAGAGAAAATTATTTTTAATTCCTCCTAATATGGTTGGGGGGAAGTAGGGATGACAAAAGGGAGGATGAAGAGGAAAGAAATAAGTGGAGACAGATGTATACAGGTACGCTGTATGAATGGTGTGCTGGAACTGGCTTATACTGGCTCTCAAGATCTCTAGTGAGTTTTCAGCATCAGTTGTTAAAGCTAATGTTTAAAACTTGTAAAGTTACAATTAAATAAATTATATCAAAAGTAATGAAGGTAATAAATACCCCAACTCATTACTTGCTAATTATTTTACACTTACTAGTATTCAGGCTCTTGATTAATTCTTGATTAATTCTGTCTTCTGCATCAGTACAGTGGAACACCCACATATACTGGTGCACCACAGCCCAAAGCTTCTCATCCAGTGATGTCACATCAGTAACTCAAAACCGGCCATGGTTGGAGTATTTACATTACAGACAGCAGCAACCACTGAAACTCACACTCTTTCCATGACCAGAGGACCAGTGGGTAAACATTAACCCATACACCACTGGCCAGTGTACTCAAATGGAGATAAAGCATTTGGATACATATCTTTCCTTTTTTCATCTCAGATAGAAAGAAAAGAAAGCTTAATATAATATTTTTCCCTTCCTTCTCTGTTTTGGAGGAAATTCAAAACATTTTCTTTTCTGTATTTTTTTTAAAGATGTAATTTTTTTTTTAAGTAATCTCTACACCCAATGTGGGGTTCCAATTCACAACTCTGAGATCAACAATCACATGCTCTACTGACTGAGCCAGCCAGGCACCCCTGAAAACATTTTCTTTTTATTCTGTCGCACATATGGTAAAGAACTAACTTCCTTGACATGAGGAAAGATGTAAAAAATGAAGGGGAGGTGGCAGAGATTATATGATACATACAATTCCCAGAAAAAAAATATAAAGAACCCATAGACTAATGAAGCAATGTATTTAGTTGACTCAGAATGAAAGACATACAAATCCAAATTAACAAGATGAAATTTTTAAAGTGATAAGAATAACACAAATTAAGAGGTTCGAAAATAGTATCAGATATGAGAAAACACAAAGTAGTATAAAGTGGCCTGGAGTAAAAACTGTTAGGACCTTTTGGGAGGATGGTATGGCAAAATTTACCAAAACTAAAAATACAAAGCCTCTGACTTAGCAAGTATGTTTCAGTTACACAAAGATATGTGTATAAGTAGATTCAGTGAACCATTATTTGTGATAGAAAAACACCAAACACAACCTAAACATCTATCAATGGGAGCGGACTTAGATATGACACATTCACACAAAGAAATACTACACTGTTACTAAAAATAAATGTGCTAATAATAAAAATAAAAAATAAAAATAAAAACTATTAATAAAAAATTTAACATTAAGCTAAAAAAGCAAAATGTAAAATAAGAGAATGATGATCCTATTTATGTAAAACTGTTAAAGGCCATTTGCTATTATATATATAAAATTAGTCTGAAAGTATAAATGTCAAGTAGTTACTTTCAGGAAGTAAGATGGGAAAGAAGAAACTCTTCATTTTCATTTTATAATTTTTCTTTGAAGTCTAAGTTTGCTGTGTTTTGTTTTTACAACATACATGTATTTATTCTTTCAAATACTTATACATTTGAAAATATTTCATTTATTTCATGTATTTGTTTCTGATACACTGATCCTAATCTTCATTATGAGTTCATTTTCTTGTATTTTCTACTGAATTTCCCTTTAAAGTTGAGGATTCTAAAGGGAAAGCGTATTTCCTAAAATGTTGGGAAATGGGAACCAGTCTGAGAATATCTCACTGGGGTGGAATCAAGTGGTTTGATAAGAAGGCAAATTCTGAAGTTTCTGGATAAAGAAGTAAATAATGTTTGGGAGCAGTACAGGACATGAAACGGTTTTTGAAGAAACAGACTGTATCTGAAACACAAAGGGAAAATACCGGCACTAGAAAAATAAGTGCAGGAGGGGCGAGAACATCACTGGACCTCTAAACATGGCATAGCTGAAGTCTTTGGGGTGCAGAAGGGCCAATACAGCTAATGAATAGAGGGGGCAGGGGGGCTAGCATGGGAAAAAGGAAAAATAAATGTTGCCGTGACATAAAGATGTTCTGAGAAATAACTAGAGAAATAATCCTTGCTTACGCTCTAAGAGAAATTCATCAAAGCAAAAAGCGAAAATAATCCTTGCTTACGCTCTAAGAGAAATTCATCAAAGCAAAAAGCAAAAAACTTAGTTTATTATTTTTATTTAAAAAACTGCCACAAACCCTATATTTGTAATATACTTTTTTTCTATTTTTCAGTAAGGTATTTTATTTCATGAAATATACTGTATGTCTTAAAAATTCAAAGAATTAACAACGAGAGAGAAAACCATTACCAACGCCAATCTAGATTTTCGAGGTCTGAAAATATTCAACTTCCTCTATATAAACGCTAATTTGAAACTGAAGTTTGTGCTCATCAGTATTCTGGAGGCACAAGGAAGACAAACTGTGCTAGGCCCTGAGAATGAAAAGATAAACGAAGTACAATATTGGCCAAAAAAATAATTTAGTCTAGGGGAGAGAAGTACTAAACCAATCATTACATTATTGTAAGCGCACTAGGAGAGGCACTGGAATAGATGAACAACATGGTCTTATGGGCGCACAGAGGACAGACGGGTGCTTGACAAGGCTGGGGACAGGCCAGGCTGGTGGGGATCTGGAATGGTAAATGATTGAAGGAAGTCATCCTAAAAGAGGTGACATGCATGCAGAATTGATGCTTAACTGGCTTAATGATCAGTAACAGTTTTAAGTTACCTCTTCAATGGCTTTTTGTCTTTTGTCTTCCACATCTTTATCTATTCTATACAGAAATAAAGAAGAAAAATAACCATGCCATTACTTCAGCTGATTGAACATTTGAAATAATAAGCTTTCAAAGAAATACTTTCCTTCTGTTGAAAACTGGCAAACATTAACCTCATTTTAAAAGAAAAACTAGTGTCTTATCACATTAGTAAATGTCAGTATTCAGATATTTGGCAGTGTGCTGTTAGGCTTACCTCCCTCTTTTCCATTCAGTGTGAATAGAATAGTATTTTCTTTTAAAGGGCTTACATTGCTATAATTTTTAAATTATTAGTAACAACATAAAGCAATGTGAATAAACTCTGTCCTCTAACCATCACAAACTAAGAAGTATTTCATTCCACAGAAATCTAAAAATTGTCCAAATTCTTTTTCTTCAAATACAGTACATTTATCATAGCCATAATTTTAGAATGAACTCTTACTCTGAAATTTTAGAAGAAACTATCATCCTCACAGTTCTGAATAAAGAGGCAAAATCTTAATTATGAAATAAAATACTATGTAAAATTCTGTCCAAATGATTTTTTTTCCCACTTTGATACAATATGCAACTACAGCAACACAGATTTATCACCTATAAGATTTAACATAACATGTCGGGTCTCAAGCACCAGGCGCAGACCTGCTAAGGACTGAGCACTTAGCCCTGGAGGACCACATCTTTAATCTGTCCCAGGAGAGAACATTTGCTTTCTGTCAATAAATTAGTAAAACACTTCTTCTTTTTACAATAATTTATTTCCTCTCATAATTTTTCATGTATATATTTTTTTGTGGCTTAGCAAACCTTATATAAGAATGTTGATTTCAGACACTAAAATCAAATGAACTTTTCAAGTAAGGGAATTAGGAGAAAATAGATTACAATGATAATCCACACATCTCAGATTGCACACCACCAGTTCTGGGGGGCAAATAACTCAGTTCTCTTTGTCTTATCATGAACACAACCAGGTCAAAATGACAGTGCATAATATTAACAACAGCATACAGTATTTGGTAAGCTTTGATTTAATATTACCTCATTCAGAAACATTTTGCATATTCAAATGCAAAAGTCAAACAATGCCAAACATTCAGAGGGACTTTAAGAACCTGAAATACTCAAAAGACTGCTAGAAGCAGTGAAGATCACTTTAGGCAAATACTGTAGAACCTGATCATGGAAGGTTCTAAGAAGTCATTCAGGACAGAGTATCCCAACCATTATATCACAGAACATCAGGTTACAGGAATGCCATCAATGGGTACTGAATCAGGGAGGGCCTTTTGAGGATTGTTCACCTCCTGTATGGACAGACTCATTTGCTTGCACTCGTTTGTCTTACAGTTATCATTTTTTATGTGTAGCAGTATCAAAAGGGTGGGAAGCAGTAAAATTGGGAACTCATATTAGACAGGAAGAGACACTGGAAGCCACTGCTTGTTTCTAAGAATGAATCAATGGGTTTTGTTGAGAATGTATTCATTATTCTTGGTAGAAGCCAAAACCATATATTGAATTACAATAGTAAATTAAAATTTGGGTCTTTACCACTCTTTTTCCCTCTTTTGTATTACAAACCTACCTACTGGAATGCACCAAGATTCTTTCCATAAACCTACCTAGACAATACATCATTTATTAATAAGGATGGAAATGTCATGTCACAACTTTGGTTAATTATATTCTTGACTGTCTAGATCAGAAATAATAGCCTATATACTACATCAGTATTCCTCAATGTGCTAAATAAATACCTCGTAACTGATAGATAATAGCTGTCCATGGTTGAATATGCCAAGAGCAAATAATAACGCACATACTTTGTGTGAAACAAACAAAAAATATCAACTTAATTTGTAACTCATTTGCTTTTATTCTTTTCACCTCTTCAAAAGTTATATTTAATTAAAAAGCCTTTTATGCTGTCCCCATTCTCTTCCCTTTCTACTACACTTTGGATGGACATTAATTGTGAGTGAATGGTCATCAAGTTACTAAGCCAAGAGAGGAAGGGGTAGAAAATCCAGACAAATATTTGGAAAAACATCTTAGCATGTGTGCACTTTTGTGTGACTGAATTCTAAAATTAAGGGGAAAACAACTGTCCATTATTGTGGACTGACAACACATGTACCTTGGGGCTGAAAAATAAAAGCTGGTCTTACCAGGACTCCATTTTTTCAAAAAAAAAAAAAAAAATCACACTATGAAACTGACATCAACAAGAATCCCCAAAAACTATTAACAAACACTGTTATTTATAATTACAGATTACAGTAAATCAGTCAAAAAGCTAGGTCTGTTCCACCAAAGACGTGCATGTTCTCGCTACACCGGACATCATCCTGCAGCACAACACGCAAGTCTGAGGCACTCTAGGCTTAGAAACGTACGTAACAAGTTAAGGCTGCTCTGATTACTAGGTTGACTTCAGCACAATGTAATTCAGATCCCTAAGGGTCCTATATCAAAGCTGGATAATGTCTAGAAAAGCTCTCTCTGTTGCTAATGGACACCCTTTCATTCAATGTGTTTTAACTTGGTAAAGGGATTTTAGGCTTCCCCAAACACAGATGGCAATGAAAGCATTTTTTGCTTTACCGTACACCACCAAAAAAATAAAACAATACAAAAATTAATGGGAGAAGCCACAACCATGTAGAAAGGTACAAATTTCAAAATGTTTTTCCTTCTACTAAGTGTTGGAAAGCACAGCTGTCCCATAAGTAGCAGAGGAAGATTATCTCTTAAAAAAAAAAAAAAAAAAAGGATTCCTACTCAGGTTTAGAACTGTTAGCAAGTGAATTTTCTTTCTGGATATAATTCTTTGAATTCACTCTTCATTTAGATACACTAAATGTGTATCAAAGTTTTTCCTCCTGATGTCTTTACATATAAATATATTCAACCATTGGAATTTCTGATCTCTCTTTGAGAGTATGTTATTACACTTAAACACAAGAAAGGAAGACTTACCGAGAATGACTTAAGTATAAAGCTTGACGATGAATGTCTTCTGGGTCTATTTCTACAGGATTTATTACAGCTAGTTGATCAATAGACCATCTAAATTTCCCTGGAGTCTTAACAAAAGAAAGTGAACCTATGAGTAAAAGCAAACTAAAATAGTTCAGCAAAATGCTAACAATTGTCAGCTTCAAAAATAATGTGAATCATTATAATACAAAAGTATTTTAAAGATGGTATTTTAAAATTTGTTTTTACCACCAAATTAAATAGCAAATGGTAATCGAATCACATAAAATCGAGTGGACTATCTTCCGTTTGGGTGATTTTTAAAAGTACATAATAATGGAAAAAAGCCACAGAAGAGTAATGAAGATATAGAAATTTCACAATTAATACTTGTCAGTGATGCAACATGCCCAAGTAAAAATCTCTTAATAGAATTGTCATAATTCTTTACTTTCATTTAAGAATGAAGTGAAATTAAATGAAGTCCTAACTACAGAAGTGCCTACAAAAGTTCATAAAATAGTTGATCCTTAAAATAATTATGAATGGTAATCACTGTTGCTTTTCTGTATTCAACTATCCAACTGAACCAAAAATTTATCCAAATCCTAATCTGTAATTCGGAATGCATTTTTGACAAAATCTGGGCTGAAAAGCCAACATGCCACACATTCCGGCTTTGAGGATTAAGTTGCAGCCAATCCATTATTTATTCTGTATTAACATATAACTAAAATTTAATACAGTTCAATAAAAAATTATGAGGTCAGATTCATGACTCATACTACATAACTTAAAGCTTTCCTCCACTTGCTCTTTGTTTAAACTGGTATGAAAGCGTAGCATAAAGAGCCACGCACTTGGCAGTTTTATCTAGGTAATTTACTAGGTTAAAGATCATACTTCAAAAGAACTCCAGTGTAGCAAATAACAGTAGAAATAAGTTAGAGTGATGAAGTCTTCCCTAATCTCCAAAAGAGCACTTTCCCTTCCATATCACCCTTGTGTTTAACCACTAATCATGGCACATATATTGTTTTGATGCCCCTAGCTTAGTTATGTCTATTCCTTTAAGAGTAGAGGTTGGCTTCTACAATCCACAAGCTAAAAATGGTTGGAAAAACTAAAAGAATATTATCATTTCATGACGTGAAAACCACATGAAATTCAAATGTCCATAAAGAAAGCTTTATTGAAATACAGCAAGATCTCATTGTTTACATATTGCCCATGGTTGCTTCTGTGATACAAGGCAGAGGTGACTAGTCATAACAGCAACAAGATGACCTGCAAAGCTGAAAATATTTACTGTCTGGTCCTTGACAGAAAAAGTTTGGTGACCTCTGCATTAGAATACCCGCTTCTTGAGAGTTTGTGTCTGATGACCCTGACTTGTTCTCTTTGTCTAGCACTTTATCGAATACACTGCAGCACTCAAATAGGTTTGCTGAATAAATGAGAATAATTAGAGGACATGGCTTCTCCTGGGATATGGCATTAGTTAATATCTCATCAGTCATACTATCTAGCTATACCCCGTTGCAGGAACCCAACATATTATCTACTGAGTAAAAAAAAAAAAAAAAAAAAAAAAAACCCCAACAAAAAAGCCACATACCTAACTTATTTTTAGCCCAGCCACTGTACTATAGTGAACATTACAATCCAAAAAGCACATTCCAGATATATGTGCTCCATGATAAATTTCTCCCTTAACTTGTTAAGAAAGAGGCTTTACATTTAAAATAATTTGTAAATACTAGTTTGTAAATACTAATCAAGAATAACTTACTGGTAATTTCGTTGATTTAAAAACAGAAGGACTGGAGAGAGTTTGTTCATGGAGATTACAATAATCACCAGGACTTTCGAAAGGATTCAAAACTGGGATCCTTCCTGGAGTTTCCGGTGTTATTTGCATTTTTGATTCCTTGACATCTCCCATAGCACAGAGACAAAACTAAAAAGAAATAAGTATGGAGAATAAAACTACAAAGTTCCACATTCACTGGGACAACTAAAATGTATTCAACAAACATATTTCGCAAAAAGAACTCAAAATCTAACGTTTTTTTTTTAAAAAAGTATACATTAGAAAGAGGTATCACATACGTTTTCTAAATTGATCCTCAAAACAACCTTCAAAGCTAGAGAGGTATGGGACTAGTAATACGATTTTGCAGAATTTAAGCTCGAAGAAGTTAAGTGGGATATAAATAGCAGTCAGCCGAATATGAACGTGTTCAGGTCATTCGAGGCAACTAAATCAGCAGACACAGAACTCTTTTCAACGAAAGGACTCAGCACTTCGAACACCCTTCGGATATCCCAGCAATTACCTATTAAACTGCAGTTACTAAACAACAGTTATTCACAACAAGCCAATACGAGACGAGGAAGTGCACGGGTGCCTTTCCTGCACATCAGTTCCAATCAAAGAAGTATGACTGATGAGGGCTAAGAAATTAACCGCCTTTGGTTGCCTCTCCTCAAACATCGTCCTTTAGCTAAGACTCCCAGCGTAGAAGGCGAGACTGCACTGCTTCCAGTCATCGGAGAATAGGACTATGGAGCAGGAATCCACTTCTGGGAAGGCTGAAGCAGCTGGCTCCGTCGGGTGAGAAGCAGGAGTGGACACTCACGCTAGTGTCACCCCCAACCCTACGCGATCATTCCTTGGAGCCCCCCCACCCCCCCACCCCCGGCACCTATTCCCTCGCTGCTTCCATTCACCCCGGGGACAGTGGGCAGGTGGGTTCTGAGAAAGGAAAAGTGATCTCTCCAATTCCAGACAAGAGGAAAGGCCAGGGACTCCAGAGAACATACCTAGTGGTGTGGGTAAAAAGGAAGCCCCCCTAAGAGACGACTCCAGGGCGCTCCCGAGGGGCCAGGCCAGCTCCCACGACAAGCACAGACTCTTTAACTCCCCGCTTCCGCGCTGTCTTAGGCCAACCAGGGCACGGGCCTTGTGGGGAGCTAGCCAATCGGGTCGCACCGCTGTTCGCGAACCAACCAATCGCATCGAGGCCGCGTAGTAAATTCGAATGGCAACTCTCGCTTCACATTCCGCGCTGAGTAACGAGGCTCCAAATTTAAATCAACGCAGCCTCACGCTGGCGACGAGCGCGAGGGGCGGAGCCTGCCCGGCGTGAGCTGGGGACGCGCGGTGTGATTGCCCAGGAGAAAGGAAGGCGCTCCAGTTCCGGGTCAGGCCCTTTTCCCGCCTCCCTCGGCCTCCGCCATGGCGAGTAGCAGTGGTGCCGGGGCGGCGGCGGCGGCGAATCTGAATGCGGTGAGGGAGACCATGGACGGTGAGTACCCGTTTCGCCCCTTTTACCTTGTCTCCGTTTACCGCAGCCAGGCCTTCCAGGCGGCGGTGAGCCCAGAAGGACTTTAGGTCCATTTCCTGCCCCAAACGGTATCTTTGAGGGTCCTCCCAAGGGACCCTCCAGGGCCGTAGGGCTGATGGCCGCATCCTTTTAGAGTTGTCTCTTCGCTCTTGCGTAGTTTGTCGCGCGTACGACGTTGGGGCCCCCACGTCACCCCGGCACGCGCTCTGTCTTTCCCCCAANCACCTACCCCCTCCTGCGCCAGACCTGGTGCTGAGTGCCCCTTCCTTTTCGTCCCGAGCGAGGACTGTCTTCAGGACTGTAAGCCCCTTGCGGACAGTGGTCTTGTGTGTTTGGTCACCGCTCTGTCCTTTGTCTCTTAGCACTTCAGTAGGTGGTGGTTAAGTCAACTCCTTCGTAATTGCTCTCTTTCGTCCTGGAGCAAGTGACGCCGGTGTCTGAGTCTCCGGGTGTGTTTCACCTGTTTTCGCGCCCGGAGGCAAGCGGGCGTAAAGCCTACGCACACGTGCTGGAAGTGTCTTCGAGTTACGCTCTCTCTACTCTCTGCCGGCTCTGCCACTTTGTACTCCCGGGGGTGAGTTTAGACAAGCTACTTAAACATCATTGAGCCTGCTTCTTTCTTTCTTCTCTGTAAAAGGAGATCACTTCCTCCCGAGGTTATTGTGAATATTTATTAAGTAAGACAGCCGGGTAAAGGCGTATCGAAGGTGATCGATCCAAAGGTAGTTACTATTAGTTTTGTTATATTACGTGCACATCCCACTTGTAGCATCCTTGGCCTCCTTTTCATTCGCGTCCACCTGTGTGTGTTTGATGGCTGTTAAACGTTGCGGTTTTGGCATTTTCCAGCGGATACCGACATCAGTCTCCATCTTTATTGAGCCCCAGCTGTGTGCAGTTCTAAGTAGTGGTCAGCCTTCCCGCTGTGTCTCGGGTCGGCTTCGCTGGAGGGCTCCACTTAGTCAGCCACTCCTTCTAGGGGTTCTGGCTTTTTCTGCACAGGTTGCTGCTGCCTTTTTAAAGAACTACTTCTATTATTAAAATCTTTGCATCGAAGTTTTTACTTACCGAGTATCTATTTCGCTGTTTCTCTGAAAAACAGAATTTCGTTCTTAACATCATATTTAGCGTATTTCGCATTCTTTCTCCATGTACCACAACATATTAGTTTTATTTTGTAATAGGACTTAAATACATAAGAAGTGGTATGTGTATAGCATTACAGGTTGCCCTGGCTATGGGAAAGCAGAGCCTNATGACCTAAGTGAAAGTCGGATGCTTAACCAACTAAGCCACCCAGGCGCCCCCCCATGAAACCTTTCTTAAGCTGAAATGGTGTAAAGTGAAGAACCAGTTAGTTTTAACTTACATGGAAAATTTTTTTGAGTGTTCTCCAACCCAAAAAGTAATCTTTCTTAGGCTTTTCTGATGCTTTAAGACACATGTTAACAGATGCACAAAAGAAATAAAGCGCATGCGCTCCCAGTAACAGTTCAGAGCTCTGGCCGCTTGATGGTGAGATGTTGAGTGGAATTCTTGGGGAAGGAGCTTAGCAGTGATACTCCAAAGGCTGCGGTTCTATGCTGCCAGGACTTGGTGCAAACAGGCACCGAACACTATTTTCACTTTTTGCCTTGTGTGTGTGTGTGTTGTTTTTTTTTTAAACTCATCTTTGATTTCTTTTGGTTAGCAAAAATAGCTACTAATGTAGATCTTTCGTAAAAGCTAAGTGGAGATGAACTTTCAAAACGTGGGTGATGCTTGTTTTTGTTTTACATCTTTGCTTGGAAGCCAGTGGAATGGAGAGTAAGAGGCCCCACTTCCTTTCAGTTTTCTTATATTAGCTATGCTCAGGTCCTTATTTATATGGCCATAGAATCCCATTTGAATGGAAAAGTCACATTTTATTTCTGGTGGAATTGTCAAGTACAAATGAGAACTGATTGTATTGCGTCAAGATTTTTCCTGAGAGAAGTGTGTGTAAAATGAAGATTATTGAAAGTGTAAGCATGTGAAAAAGTGAAGAAATGACAGATTTTTTTCTTTGAAGTTTATTTACTTTTTTCTTTTATAGTTTATCATCATGTTGGTTTCCATATAACACCCAGTGCTAAAGTTTATATTTACTTTGAGAGAGAGAGAGAGAGCTGGGGAGTGGCAGAGAGAGGAAGACAGTGAATCCCAAGCAGGCTTCACACTGCCAGCACAGAGCCCTGTGCGGGGCTCAAACTCCTGAACCCTGAGATCATGACTTGAGCTGAAATCTAGAGTTGGACACTTAACCAACTGAGCCACGCGGGCGCCCCATAAAGTGTCTTTATTGAGAGAGAGCGCGTGTACACACGCAGGGGAGAGGGAGAGAATCTCAAGCAGGCTCAAGCCTGACACAGAGCTCAAACCCACAAGCAATGAGATGATGATCTGAGCCAAAATCAAGAGTCAGACACTCAACTGATTGAGCCACCCAGATGCCCCTGACAGATTTTTTTTAAATAAAAATTCAAAGAGAGGTTGTGTGACTTTGAGAGTGCTGCTCATCTACCTACAGTTGGCCCACAGACCTCAAGATAGAAAGGCCCCAGGTTGGCAATGGTGATCCATTTGTTAAATGTGGCAGCTAGGGACTCTTGTGTCCGTCCATTCGAAGTCTAAAGTGACAGAAAATTTCTGCCATCATGCCATAATTAGAGCCTTAGACAGTTACATAAAATGTGAAGTTGATTTATTACAAAGTTAATAGAAAGTGATAATTTCCATGTTGTCCCTAATAATTGAGACACAAAAGTAGACACACTGACACACTATAAATAATTGATCACACACTGAAAAAAGTTTATATGTTGTCATTTTATAATCCCACCTTCCTTTACATTCATTCCCAGAAATAAAACTTTAGCTTGCCCAAGGGACTAGACTGAACTACCTAAATAACATTAATATATGAAACTCTGTTAATGTGGGGTTTCCCTGTATTTAAATCTATCCATGAGAGCCAAAAGTTTTTGAGTGTGACTTCCCTCTTTCAAGATGTAGTATATTTCTCACCTTCTTACTACTTCTCTCCCGTCAGTACTAGAGTCAGCTAACAGTAATTTAATATTTTAATGGATCTGAATGATGTTAGGATTGTAGAACTCAGCTATAAATAAACATTTTTATTTTTGTTGTGAAATAAAAGCATTTTGATGATGAAACTTCAGAAGCAAGTAGACTTCATAATTTATCTATGTGGCTCACTCTGAAAGGAACCTGACTGATTCTGGTCCTAATTTAGTATATGGTCTTGTATCAGGCCCCTTCTCTCATTTTTAGTTTCTTAACATTCTCTCTCAGATTCCTTCTTCAAAATGTCAGCCTTTTGGGGATGCCTGGGTGGCTCAGGTGCCTTAAGTGTCCAACTCAGCTCAGGTCGTTATCTCACAGTTCATGAGTTTGAGCCCTGCATCAGGCTCTGTGCTCACAGCTTGGAGCCTGGACCCTGCTTCAGATTCTGTGTCTCCCCTCTCTCTCTGCCCTCCCCTACTCGTGCTCTGTCTCTCTTTCTCTCTCAAAAATAAATAAACATTAAAATTAATTTTTTAATGTCAGCCTTTTCAACTACCCCCCCCCCATCCCCACCCTCCAGTGTACTCAGTGACCTCTTTTGCTTTTCACCATTTTCAAATTTTATATACTCTTTATTAATAGTTTCATACTTCGGTTTTATTTTCCTATATTTGTCTTATGCCTCCAATTACTGCTAGTAATTATGTTTTTTAATTATTGTGTTAAAAATGAACCTCTTTCTCTTTCAGTGTAGTGCTGCTTTATTATATACTAGGTAGTCAACTACCTAGTTGTTAAGAGAGTTCACCTTGTACAAGGCAGTGTCAGTGAAACAGATGGATAGTCCCTGCCATCAGTCTGCTGGTGGGAGAAATAAACTTAGCAATCATTTTTGCTTTCTTTCACCTTCCCTGCCTTCTTTTCTTCATTAAGCTCTTTTAGTTCTTCCCTCGTCTCAGATTTAACCACTTGTCTCTGTCTTTCCTGTTTCCGCCATCCACCATTCTATCACCAATATTGCAGTAATTTAACTGGATATGCTTTCCAAGATCTATTCTACATTATGCAGCCGAAGTCTTTTAAAAATGGAAATCTCATTGTATAATCCCATCCTTCTATCTTTTAATAGCTTCCGAAAGTTCTAAAATCTTCTGTAGAGCCTTAGTGGGTGATCATGTCTGTCTTTTCTCATATTTTACACCTGTGCTCCCCCTGTAATTACATTGCCTTTACATGAAGAGCCTTTCAGATCTGTGGGTTTCCTTTGAATTTGCCAAGTTCTGTCTAGCACAGGAACTTTTGCACAAGCTCTTTTCCTCACTCACTCACTCTGCACTTTTTCCTGCCTCTCCAGAAAACAAGGATGTCCTTGTTTTGGAGGTGTGCTTTTCTTGTCCCTATTTCCCTTTTAACTAGGATCAGTTGTTACTTTAATATCTATCTCACCTGCACTGTAATTCCATGAGGACTGGGACCATATTTACCTTTCTCATAACTATATTTGCAGCAGTATCATAGAAGGCATAAAATGTGTGTAAGTACCAGTTACACAGTAGGCACTATAGAAGTACTTATTACAGACAGGTTATGAAGTTAGGAAGTAAAGATCAACATAAATTTTGTAAGAAAGCTTACAGGAAGGGAATACTAGTATTGAGATGGACAAGAAAGAGGCATGGATTTACATAGAAGAGAAAAAGCAGAGGAGAAAAGCATGAACAAAGGCATAAAGAGTGAGCAGAGCATTTATAGATAAGGGTGTACCATGAAGGGAAAACTGGAAAAGAGAATTTGTCGGGAACAGTTGATGATGGTGATGATAATGTTAGTTGGAGTAGGGTCAGAGTAAGTGTTCTGGTTTTCTGCTGCTGTGTAACAAACCATCCCATGCTTAATGGCATAAAACAACAACAGTACTTGTCTCACACAGTTCTGGAAAGTGGCCAGGCTTGTCTGGGTAATTCTCATTGAGGGTCTCATGCATTGTAGTTAGTGCTGATTCTAGAGTCATCCCAAAGCTTCCTCACTCACATATTTTTTTTCTCCTTCTCCTCCTCCTCCATTTTGAGAGACAGAGAGAGCGAGCGAGCAAGTCTGGGGGAGGGGCAGAGGAAGAGGGAGAAAGAATCTGAAGCAGGCTCTGCACTGTCAGAACAGAGCCTGACATGGAGCTTGAAACTGTTGAGATCATGACCTGAGCCGAAATCAAGAGTTGGATGCTCAACCGATTCCCAGGCGCGCCCCACTCACATATCTTCTAGGTGACACTGCCTATTAGCTGGGCCTGCAGCAGGGTCTGTTGTCTGGAACATGTGAGTTTTCTCCCACTTGGTGGCTGGGTTGCAAGGGAGAGTGTCTCAAGAGGGAGCCGGGAGGAAGTTATATTATCTTTTTAAGCCTAGTGTCAGAAGTCATGCAGTGTCGCAGCCTGTGAGCCCTGAGCAAACCTGCACATCCTCCTCTGGAGGCCAAGAAGGCTAGGCCCAGACTGTTCTTTCTTCCTGCTGTTTCTCAGGGATATGTTCACAGTGACCAATGTGAAGAATGAGGTGACATCTATTCTACTTCAAGGTAAAGAGCAGGCTTGCTAACTGCTTACAGTAAAAGTATTCATAAGACTCAACACTTTTTTCTAATTTTGGAGTCTTAGCAAAAGAAAATAGTATATTGTTAACACACCAAAGGATAGCTATATGAAATCATCATCATCTTTTTTTTTTTAATGTTTTATTTATTTCTAGGAAAGAGAGAGAGCGTGAGCAGGGGAGAGTCAGAGAGAGTATATTGTTAACACACCAAAGGATAGCTATATGAAATCATCATCTTTTTTTTTTTAATGTTTTATTTATTTCTAGGAAAGAGAGAGAGCGTGAGCAGGGGAGAGTCAGAGAGAGAGGGAGTCACAGACTGAAACAGGCTCCAGGCTCTGAGCTGGCAGTCGTTGCACAGAGCCCAATGCGGGGCTCGAACCCACGAACCGCGAGATCATGACCTAAGCGAAAGTCGGCCGCTTAACCGACTAAGCCACCCAGGCGCCCCAATCACCATCATCCTTAATGTGAATGTTAAAAGCATTTAAATAAAATTAGAAATCCATGCTTTCACTGCCTTTTTTTAACCATTAATAGGAAAGTTTTAGCAAGTAGTGCAGGATAAGAAAAGGAAAAGACTGTTAAGGATGTGAAACTATTATTTGTAGGCAAACTGATTATATATTAGAAAGCACAAGAGAATCAACTGAAAACTGAAAAAGTTCAGTGAAATTTGTTAAGATGGCTGGCTACAAAATAAAAATAAGTATTATGAGTATATTATGAGTATCTGCGCTAATCACTTAGAATCTACCAAAGCAAGGTAGAATGCATTTGTGAAAACAACCAAAACTAAAAATTAAACAAATTAATGATTCACTAATTAAATTGATGATGATTGAGCACTTGCTGAAACTTTCTGCTCCAATCATATAAAAAGGACAGGAAATAATACTAAAATGCAATTCTCAGCCCAGCCATGTTTAAAAACAAGAAAGGCAGATCTCCTGGTTAGAAAGAGAGAGGTTTTCCCCAAAGAGCAGAGCAGATGGGAACCACAGCAGGAGACTGGGAATGAAACCTGACAAACATGCTGGCCTGCCCGAGTGAATCTGGGGGCCAGAGAGGTACCATCTGCCACGGCCAGGGATTGGGAAGGACTGTCCATGTGTCCTGTGGGTCTGGGGCCAGTGTGCTTCCGCCAGGTCTGATCCAGAGGGCCAGGACTGGCATGAGACTGCCTGTCCAAGAATGCTTCCCCAGTTCAGGACATCAGGAAAGATCTCCTGTGGAAGATGAGCTTCCAGCCAGAAGTCACAGAAATACCTAAGGTAGATGAAAAACGTGAACAATTCACATAAAAATTGGGAAAAGAGTGAGTAGTAGGAACAGTTAACTCTATTTTTGAGCACTACCAGATGCCAGTGCATACAGCATGCTGAGTGTGTCCTGTAATCCACACAATGATCCTGTAATGTATTATTTTCACAGAATGAGAAAATAAAGGCATACCTTGCCTACTAAGTAATGAAGGTGACATTTGAACTCAGGTACTTTGCCTCTAGAGAGCAGACTCTTAAGCATTCTCTTTTCCTACTAGCTTATACTTGAAGAAACAGAAAACACAAATCTCAAAAATGGGGCAAAGATAAATAGGTAAAGGCAGAAACAACAATCATGAACTAAGTGGTTATTTAAAAGCCTGTAACTATAAAATAAGAACAAGCAGGGACACCTGGGTCACTTGTTGGTTAAGCATCCCAGCTCTTGATCTTGGCTTTGGTCTTGATCGCCCTGTTCATGAGATCTAGCCCCACACTGACAGTCAGCCTCCTTGCTGACTAGGCGGAGCCTGTTTGAGATTCTTTTCTCTCCCTCTCTCTGCTCACCCCCACCTCCACTCTCTACACTGCTTTCACTCTCTTGTGCTGTCTCTTTCGAAAATGGTTAGATAGGGGCACCTGGGTGGCTCAGTCGGTTAAGCGTCCGACTTCTACTCAGCTCATGATCTCACGGTTCATGAGTTTGAGCCCTTCCCCTACTCATGTGTAATACGCACATAAACTCTCTCTCAGAAAATGAATAAACATTAAAAAAGTTAGATAAACTTAAAAAGAGCAAGCAGTTCTGGGGGGAAGTTAGAAATCTTTTTTTTTTTTTTAAATGTTTTATTTATTTCTAGGGGAGAGAGAGAGACCGCGTGAGCAGGGGAGGGTCAGAGAGCGAGGGAATCACAGACTCTGAAACAGGCTCCAGGCTCTGAGCTGGCAGTCAGCACAGAGCCCTACGCGGGGCTCGAACCCACGAACCGCGAGATCATGACCTAAGTGAAAGTCGGACGCTTAACCGACTAAGCCACCCAGGCGCCCCGGGACGTTAGAAATCTTAAAATAGAGTTAGTGAAATAAATTCAACAGATAACATGAATTACAGCCTGTATACCACTGAAGAGCTTTATTGGTATGTTGGCTTATCCAGACTGAAGACATGAAATGGAAAGGTCTGTCAGTTTCTAGCGATGGTGGAGGAACAACCTGGATTTACCCTCCTGCCTGGGAAAAAAACAACATCAAAAAAACCATACGGAACAATGATTTTCAAGACCCTGGACATCAGGCAGTGAAGGACAGTGATCCCCAGGACAGTAAATGAAGTGAGCCCAGTACTTGCCTGTTCTTGGTACCTGTAGAAAGTTCCCAGCAGTTGGGGGCTGTTGCAAACTTAGACCCCCTAAGTTAGCAAAGGCAGTTTATAGACTCCAGGGAGACCAAGGCAGGTAGAGTTTGCAGGACCAAATGCCTGAGAGGAAGGAGCTTACAGAGAGAATTTTGGAGATCAATAGAAGGGTCCCCCTCAAATGTTCAAAAGATTAGCACATGTGTTATGAGGAAAGTACCCAAAAAGCTGGGAAAGGCATCCAAAAAAAGTAGAAGGAACAGTACACCATGCTCCTATAAGGCCTGCATCTACCAGCCAGAATGGAAAGCTTCATAACTCATGAGGCATTGAGTAGAGTACTCAGGAGCATCTTTACTCAGTGATGAGGATCGGTTAGCTGTACACTAAACACAGCTCGCTCGGATCCTGACTATACATCTTAAATGACTCAAGTCAAACTGTTTTCAAAGTTAACTGCATCTCATTACAAAGCTTAGGGATATGTATAAAAATATAAAAATACTTAGGGCAACAAGGTAAAATTTACAATGTCAAGCATCTAATAAAAAATTATTAAGTATGCAAAGCAGGAAAATACAACCAATGATAGGAGAAAATTCAGTCAGTTGAAACAGACCCAAAACTGACCCAGGTTTTAGAATTAGCACGACAAGGACATGAGAATTGTACTCCATGTGTTAAAATTAATTAGAGGCATGGAAGACAGTTTTTTAAAAAGTTGAAATTCTGGAGATGAAAGTGAATGTCTGATATAAAAAGGTGAGACGGGCCCATTTCATGCACATTGTAAATACTGTAATAGTTTTCAGAAGGAGTTAGACTTAATGGATCATTCAATATTGTTAATTTGTCCATTCCACCCAAAATAACACAGTTTTTATGCAGTTCAAGTCAGAATCTAATTGGAGTTTGTTTTGGGGATTGATCAAGATTTTTAAGTTCACTGAGAGAATAAAAGGGCTTATGAAAATGAAAGATAACAAAGAATCTTGAACCTTCTACATGCTGATAAAAGTTAGTAATTAAATAAGATAGACATGCAAGAAATCCATAAGTAAATGGCAATTTACTATGTGATAAAGGTGGCATCTTTGATAAAAATATAGGTTACTCAATAAATAGTATTGAGGCAGTGAACTGATTTCATATCAAATTTTCCACCCTAACTCCAGGGAGTTAAATATTTAAATGTTTATAGGTGGGCAGGAAATAAACTTTGAAGTGATGGAAGGATATACACACTGATGGATAATTCTATAATCTTTGCATGGGGAGTAACTTTCTAAATATAATGCCAAGGGAAAATAATACAGGAAGCAATAGATAATATGTTGACCATTGACTTAACAAATTCTAAACATGCTCCGGGGAACAACCACCATAAAACAAAATTTAATGAAGCCAATGTATTTATGTTCTGTGCTGCTTTTTGCTAGTGTTTCTCATGTCAATTACTTTTATGAACTACAATAAAATGAAGTAACTATAAAAGATGAAGTTAAAAAATAAACTGTCTTTTTTTACTATTGGATTTCAACAGACATGATTCTGTCAAATTGTAGACATTTCTAAGCATTTTTAAAGCCTTAAATATGTACATTGCTATACAGTTCCACTTCTAGGAATTTATCCTAACAAAATGAAGTTAGTATGTACAGATGCTTATCACAGTATTACTAGTGGGGGAAACATGAGACCCACTTAACGCTTTAAATAGAGTAGCTAAGTAATGTATGCTGTTTTCATATAAAGGGGTGTTATGTGACTAAATTACATTGTAAAAGTTTACTAAAAAATGGAGAAATGTTCAGAATAACCCTGATTATGATGTATGTACTTTAGATATTAAATGAGTGGTAGAATGTAAATCACAGTGTAAAAAGCAGTTATGTGGAGGGAGGGTATAAGTCTATTTTTGGTTCTAGGACTAAGTAAGAGCAAGACAGTATACATGACAATTTCAAAATCTAGGGATGCTGTGCTAGTTCTTTGGTATTGTGCAGTATTATATGAGTTAAAACAGTACTGTGTGCATGTTTTTAAATGTAATTTTTTAAAAGTTTTTCTGTGTCTTTTTCAGTTCTGTTGGAAATTTCAAGAATTTTGAATACTGGCTTAGATATGGAAACTCTGTCTATATGTGTACGTCTTTGTGAACAAGGAATTAACCCAGAAGCTTTATCATCGGTTATTAAGGAACTTCGCAAGGCCACTGAAGCACTAAAGGTTAGAGATTTGTATGCTAGTTCGTTCTAAATATACTTTTTGTTTAGAAAATTATTAATGAATTTATGTGAAAGATCCTAGTTAAATATTATTAAACTAGCTTCTGTCACCATCAGAAATTCTGAAAACCAGGATCTTTGTAGCATATGTTCAACTACAAAAATTGCTACTGTCATGGATCATGAAGTCTCTCACAGAAGCCTCCAGCTGTGTTTAGAATTTTACTTGTGTTGTGAGTAAAGTTGTGTCTGTGCCCGGTATCTATGAATGTGACCTTATTTGGAAATAGTGTATCAGCAGGTGCAACCAAGTTAAGGCGAGTGCATAATGGATTAATGAGTGATGTTTCTATAAAACAAGGGAAATTTGGACAGAGATACATGAAGAGAGTACCATGTGGAGACACAGACGCAAGAGAATGCCTTGTGACAGTGGAGGCCGAGATGGGAGTGATGGCTAAGGATTGTTGGCAGCCATCAGAAGCTAGGACAGCTCTGCTGCTAGAGCCTTCTGAATCCTTGATGTTGGATTTGTAGCCTTTAGAACTGTGAGAAAATAAATCTCTCTTGTTTTAAGCCACCCAGTGTGTGTATGTGGTACCTGGTTGTAGCAGTTCTAGAAATCTAATCCAGATTTCACTTTTAGAAAGTGGGATGCTATTGTGACAAATACCTGCAAGTGAGGAAGTGGCTTTCGAATTGGGTAATGGGTTGAGGTTGGAAAATTTCACAGCACTTAATAGAGCCCAGATTTCCTTGAAAAAAACTTGGTAGAACTGTGGACATTAAAGGCATTTCTGGTGAGGGCACAGGAAAGAGAGGAGAGCTGTAGAGAAAGCTTTAATTGTCTTAGAGAATACACACATTATTATGAACAGAATGTTGCTGGAAATAATGGACGTTAAAGGGGCTTCTGGTGAGATCTAATGAGGATTATATTATTGAACTCTGGAGGGAAGGTTGTCCTTGCTATAAAGTGACAGAGCACTTGGCTCAATTATGTTTTACTATTGGAAGAAAAATAAAACTTGTAAGTGATGAGCTTGGATAGCTAGCAGAGGAAATTTCCTAGCCAAGTGTGGAAAGTGCAGCCCAATTTTCCCTTTGCTACTTAGAATAAAATATAAGAGGAATGAGAAGTCAGGGAAGGAACCGGTAAGTGAAAAGGACCCACCACTTGATTTGGAAAATTATCAGCCTTCCCCTGAGAGTGTGGTTTGGAAAGAAGGCCCTGAGTGTGGATTTGATGAAGAGATGATGTGTATGACTCCTAGATGCAGTCAACCATCTGTGCACAGAACACTGCCAGCCTGGCTGAAAGCAACTGGGACAAAATGAAGGAATGCTAGGGTTCCACAGGAAGGAAACTGGTCAGTAGAGCTACCTGGCTGCATGTGTTTCTCCTTCAAGAAAAGGAAGGGATGACTCAACAGTAGTTCAGAGACCGAGGGTCTGCTGAGGCCCATTGGCTGCACAGGCACCGTGGGCCAGGAAGACCAACTTTTTTCAAATTCAAACTCACCACTTCATTTTATTTTATTTTTTTTAGTGTGTGCATTTTTGAGAGAGAAAGAAACTGAGTGCAAGCAGGGGAGGGAGGGGCAGAGAGAGAGGGAGACACAGAATCTGAAACAGGCTCCAGGCTCCGAGCTGTCAGCACAGACCCCGATGCAGGGCTTGAACCCATGAACCGTGAGATCATGACCTGAGCTGAATTTGTACACTTAACCGACTGAACCACTCAGGTGCCCAGACTCACCACTTTTTAATTGCTTACATTGGGAACAGGAAAGGTGTGTTCCTCTTGCTTGCATGCACTCATTTAAAATCTTGGGTGGTTTTATTTGCATGTTTATATAATACTAACTCACCACAGTTACTGAAATTCCAGTTAGTCCCTCTGAAAACTTGTTCAAGGACAAAGTGGCTTTTCTCTAGCCTCTTTCCTTTGAGAAAACAAAACTATAATATGTGTAACATGCCAATCTCAGATTCAGTCAGTCTCCGGTGAGTTCCAGTGGTTTGGGTTGTTTTTGAGATTTTTAAAACTTTTGGCTTATTAAATCTAAGAAAGGTAAACAGAGCACATTCACAGAGCAAAAATTTATCATAAAGAGGCTCTGTGTACAGTTCTCACTGCCAGCTCCCAGAAGTTCCTGGGAGCTCCCCCATCACTAACTTGTCCTGCTCTGTTTCCAGTAGCTACTGACCTGTTATGGTAGACACTTTTGAACAGTTTTACTGTCTAAACATGGGTCTTTACACACTGCAACTTTCATTGTATAAAATTTTAGAGCTTGATATAAACAGAGTCTTAAAGCACAATTCTGATGGAGTTCTTCATTTAACAGTATGTTGTTTTTTTTTAATCTTCATTTTTGGGAGAGAGAGAGCATGAGCAGGGGAGGGGCAGAGAGAGGGAGACACAGAATCTAAAGGAAACTCCAGGCTCTGAGCTGTCAACACAGAGCCTGATGTGGGGCTCAACCGCGAGATCATTACTCAAGCCAAAGTCAGATGCTTAACCGACTAAGCCACCAAGGCACCTGCATTTAACATTATGTTTGAGAGAGTTTTTGTGTGTTGGTTTTTTTTTGAGTATAGTTGACACACAATGTTACATCAGTTTCAGGTGTACAACTTAGTGACTTGACAGGTTTATACATTATATGTTCACCAAAAGCTGTCATCTGTCACATGACATCAGTGTTGTTGACTGTACTTCTCTATGGCTTGCCTTTTATTCCTGTGACTTACTCGTTCTGTAACTGGAAGCCTGTCTCTCCCTCTTCCCTTCACCCATTGTGCCCATCCCCCCCTCTGATCCCTTCTGCTACCATCATTTTGTTCACTTTTTATAGGTCTGATTCTGTTTTGGTTTTGGTTTTTCGGATTCTGCTTATGAGTGGAGGTTTGTGTTGTGTGTAGCTGTAATACAGTCCTTTCCACTGGAATAATCCTGCTTCGTTGCACAAATATACTGCTGTTTATTTATTCTTTCTACCTTGTGTGGATATTCAGTTGCCAGTGTGAGGCTATTAGGAATCTGCTGCTATGAGTATAGTTGTCTGTGTCTCGTGATACATATATGCATGCCTTTCCATTGGATGTGTATCTAGAAATAAAGTTGCTTGGTTATGTCTATCTTCAACTTGAATAGATAACACCAAACTCTTCTAAAGTAGTTGTGCTAATTTCTGTTTCCATCAGCAGCATAACAAGTTTGCCTTCCTTGCTCCACATCTTTGCCAGTACTTAATGTTGGTAGTGTTTTTAATTTTAGTCATTTTTCCTGAGTATGGATAGTTTTCTTATATGGCTTTATTTGCATTTCTTCTAGTACCAATGAGGTTGAATGTTTTTACATATTTTTTGGCCATTTTCTTTTGCAAGATACCTTTTCAAGTAGCTTACCCATTTTTTCTGGCTTACTTTCCCTTTTTTACCAGTAGTCTTTCCTTAAGTATTCTGAACTGTGCATGTAAAATTACTAAGTTCTTTTAGTCAGATTTTTAAGTAATTAAAAAATCAAACTGGGGGCATCGGGGTGGCTCAGTTGGTTAAGTGTCCAAATCTTGATTACAGCTCAGATCATGATCTCAACAGTTCATGAGTTTGAGCCTTACATCGGCCCCACGCTGATGGTGCAGAACCTGCTTAGGATTCTTGCTCTCCCTGTCTCTCTCTCTCTTCCCCTTCCCTGTTAGCAGGCGCGTGCTCTCTCTCAAAATAAAAAACATAAAAAAAGCAGGGAGGAGAATCCTGAAAAATTTGTAGCAAAGAAGAAAAATATTAATTAGAACTTTTTCTTGTTTTCCTTAAAGGAATTTTTAGAAGTCCGTATATAATTTTTATTAAAGAAGGAAACAGAACATTCAGAACCACCCACAAGATAACCAGCAATATTTGGCACATACCATTGTAGATGGTATGCTACTTTAAAAATTATGTGAGCCACACCTGTCTTTCCTTGACCACCTTTTACAGACATTTTAAACATATGGTTGTTTTCCATGTTTTGGGTAATTGCTACTAATTAATTTCTCTCATACCTTTTCTTTTGGTACTTTTTAGTGCTAAAAATAGGGTAAGGAAAATCTGTTCCTATTGTGTTTTACTGCCTTTACCGTGAAATCCTGGTGATTAGAATTTAATTGTATGGTACTGAACTCTATTTTAGAATGTGTAAAATATAAATCAAGGACATCCTGAAATGTTACAAGGAGCTGTTGGTCTGAAACATCCGGTTTTTCCTTTTGTTTTTGGTTAGCTATGTAGGAAATTGCAACAATTTTTCATTAATTATTTTGCCTTTCTCATAGATTTGTATATTGATATTGTTAAAATCATTTACAGGAAAAGTAACTAGTTGTGTGTAACACAGTCAGTCAGTTTCTTAAGCATCAATAGATATGTCACGTTATGTGTGTCTCTCAGAGCATAGATAGGACTGTTAATTAGATGCAGTGTGTAAAAAAGACTTTATTTTTATGAATGATCTTCTGTCAACTCTGAATTTTAGTATTGTCTCCTTAGAGCTAAAATGTAAGTAATCATTCACATATTGTGCTTTCAGAAATTCTGGGCAATACCTACTTTTCCTGTATCTTCTACTTTTAGTGCCAAGGTGCTTTGAATCATACCATTATTGATGCATTCCTAGGCATAATAAGCCTTGACCTTTCTCTTGCAGCTGTCTTGTATGATAATATCTTGTATAATAATGACTGACGTGTCTTCTCACTGAATGAACGTCTTGTACAGCACGAGGACATTGGAGCTATAGAATTTGGGACAGAAATGAGGGATTCAGTAAATCTTGTGTCCTCACCCATCCTCCCAAAGGAGGGAATAAACTTACACAGGAAAGTGTGGAAGACAAAACTTGTTAAAGTTGGGTTTTTTCCAGGGCCAATGCTTACGCAATTTTGGAAGTCTCTAATGGCAGTCTGGTAACTGGTTCTCTAGGGTGCACAGAGTGGTGCCACACTCACGTAACAGGAGTTCTCTACAAGGTTGATGGTTTGCTTAGTTTAGGTGAAAATACTTACTTCGTTGTCTGTATCTTGGAGGAGAGCTTCTAAAATTAGTATGAAAATGGGATGCGACAAGACAAAAAATTAAGGTACTTTAATTTTTTAAAAAGTTTTAAGTTGTCTGTTATTTCAAGTCTTCTTGAAGTAGATGATACTAAGAAATGGGTTAGGAAGAAGACAAAGTGCCTAAAGGTATGTCACTAAAGCTAACATAAGAACCTATAAAGGTAGAAAGAAGAACAAGGGAAATGTTTTTCAAACTAGTTTCTAATCCTTGCGAATAAGAACCTAAAGAAGTTAAAGGCTAATTAGAATAAGCCAACTATCTGGACAAGGTAGGTTCTGCTGATTGCAGAGAGAAGGTTTTAGATTGATAACAATTTTCCCAGCATGTGAAGTGATTTTCATGAAAGGCCTCTGAACTTATTATACTAAACATAAAAGCAAGTTTAAATTAAGAGGTTGAAACATATGTGAATTACAAGTTTACCCTGTATTTCTAAAACACTTACTTAAAATCATCATTTTCATATTTGGAATTAAGAAATTACTTAAATTTTTATCTTTTAGAAATCTGTGTCAGATCATTTACTGATAATATAGTGTCTGGAAATTTCTGCAGAATGATCTGGGAAAGTACACTAGTTGGTGGAATAAGTGAAGCAGGATTAGCCATGTGTTCTGTATTCTCCTTTGCCCTTTGTTTCTCTGCCGTGTAACAGAAAGGCCTTTTTCATCTCAATCCCCTTTTCACACTAAAATGAAACATGCAGAAACAGATAAACCAATAAAGACTGTGGGATAAGGTGGATACAGTGTGTGGATAAGGTCTGCTGTGGGTCAGGTTTTCAAGTAGCAGTATATTTTTACATTACCTGTATTAAGATGATATAACAATTTTCCACTGTTAGCCTGGCAGTCACTTCAAAAGGTAGTTCTAATGCACTGCAAAAAGTGAAAACCACTGCATTATCCTGATAAAAGTGGCTTGGTATCTGTCGGGGAGGAATTGTTTGTTCATGACGGTACAGTATTGACAAATATATCTCCATGGTGTCTTTTCTGTGATTTTATTATAATGAAACTTACTTTCTTGTTCTAGGCTGCTGAAAATACGACAAGCTGAGTTTCTAGAGAAATCCTGATGGGATATGTCAAGCTCTTCAAGAGGATTTGAAGATTGCATTGTAGTTGAGAGTGTACAATGAAATTACTGCATGCAGCAGTGTAGAAACATTTTCCTTTTTAAAAGAATTATAAAACCATAGCTTTATAAATCAGTGGAAAATGGCTTACAGAGAGAACTATCAGATGTGTTTACATCACATCTTACTTTTTTTTAACAGCTCTAATGCTGGTTCGTATTTATGTATTCCTTATTTGTAGCTCTGGTAGCTTTAATTTCCTAAGCAGTCTGTCTATCAGATGTGCACATCTGCTATGCCTGGTTGAAGTATAGTGGAGCCCATCAGAAGTAATGTAGTTATGACTTGTTGACATTTCCATTATAAAATTTAATTTTGAATTGTTTATGCAAAATAACTGTGGATTTATGTTCTATTGGGCTGAAAGTTGACAGAATTTCACCCACCTTATTTATGGATTTTGATTTAGACTTACATATATCAGAATCTTTTTTATAAGAGCAGAGAAATCATTTCTTCCCATCTGCTCTTTAACAAAGAATGTTTAGTTTTTTTAAACAAAAGTTTGTCTGGCAGTTAACAGTATGAACCAGATCATTTTTGAATTGATTGAAAAATAAAACTTAGAAACTTAGATGTTAAAAGTAATGACAGTGCTTAGTTTTGTCATTTGAATCATTTACATTTAATGAGAATATTAATTGATAATATTTTTCTTTCTAAGTTTTATACATAAATGGTGGCCTAAAGAAATAATGCATAGTGAAACAGTCCTAACGGCAAAATTCTTTAATTTTATTACTAAAAATAATTTGAGTGGTTATCTAATCAATCACTAAATAGGAAGTATCTTTCAACAAATCTGATATTTTTCTGAAGGAATACATATTTCCAGTCATTAAACAAAAACTAAATCAAGTGTTATGCATCAGGAATTGTAAGCATTAACTTTCTAAGGTCACTTTTGCGAGTCATTATTTTTTCCCTGAAAGTTTTAACTACTCAGTGATGGTTCAAAATAAGTTTTAGGAAACTTAGGATGATGTTAATTTCTGTTCCTGAACAGACTCTCAATGGAATATTTTCCCCAAGATTAATATGATTTTAATCTGATTTTATTGTAGATTTTGTTAGCTTCCTTTTAAATGATAGTACAAGCATTTACTCATTAGCAGCTTTTTTTGTTCTTCAGACAAAGTAAGACTTAGTAGTATTTAAGTGGCAACCGTCTATACTGTTGTAAAAATCTTGTCTTTTGATTATTTTGATTTTGTAAGCACATAGCCCTTTTACCAAGGGCACTGGAAGGTCTATTATTGGCAGAACCTGGTTGGGAGACAGTGACTTGTGATGCTAAATCATTTATTTGTTAATAAACGCTGCAAATATTGCATGTTGTTACTTACAAGATCATAAAGACAACACATCTGTCAAGCTCCAAAATTTGTATATACCCTTAGGCCACAAGAGTCCGTAGTTTTATTTATGATTTTGTAGATTAAGTTATTTATGTATAAAACAAAGCAGGAAAATATATTGAGGAGTTAGTTTACAGAGAACTTTAATGTGTTACACTTAAATGTAAACATATATTTTTAATGCATACTTGTACTATTTAACGAAATCAAAACAAATTGTAATGATACAATTGGCAATGTTCTGCATGTTGTCAATGACAAAAATAAAACCATTTTGGTGGTATTGGCATGTACTTTTGATTTAATGTATGCTTTTGTGTCTACAACTTGTGTTTCTGTGGGTATTCTTATATTTAGATGCTTATTAGTTGCATGTGAATGAAGACTATTTAAGGGTAGACCAAATTTACAGTGTAAAATTAAGTTTGAAATGTAAAATGCAATATTTTTCTCCTGGTACTGAAAGGAGATAGCTATATTAACATTGCCCCAGGCTCTGCCTGGGTGAGTTAAGCCTCCAGCTTCAGCTCAAGTCACACAATCTCCTGGTTTGTGAGTTCGAGCCCCTCATCAGGCTCTGCTGACAGCCTTGGAGCCTGCTTGGGATTCTGTGTCTCCCTTTCCCTCTCTGCCCCTCCCCCGGATGCCCTAAGCCACATTATATATATATATACACATATATATAATTTTTTTTTGTATTGTGTGTGTGTGTGTGTGTGTGTGTGTTTGAGAGAGCAAACAGGGAAGGTACAGAGAGAGAGAGAATCTGAAACAGACTCTGTGTTCTCTGCACAGAGCCCAACACGAAGCTCAAATCCACAAACTGAGGTCATGACCAGAGCTGAAAACAATAGTCAGACGCTTAACTGACTGAGCCATCCAAGCACCGCTAGCCATATTTTATATTAGAAAATGTATACAACATAAAACTTACCATTTTAACAATTTTTAAGTTGTACAGTTCAGTGACAGAACATTCACATCGTTGTGCAGCCATCACTACTATCTAGAACTTTTCATCATCCAAACAAATTCTACCCATTAAGTGGTTAACCGCCCACTTCCCTCCCACCCAGTTTTCTAGGTGAACATTTTTCTACTTTTTGTTTCTGTGAATATAACTATTCTAGGTACCTGATATAAGTAGAATCATATAGTATTTGTTGTTTTGTGCCTCTTTTCACTAAGTCTTATGTCTTCAAGATTCTAATAGTATAGGGGCGGCTGGGTGGCTCAGTTGGGTAAGGGTCGGACTTCAGCTCCGGTCATGATCTTATGGTTCGTGGATTTGAGCCCCACATTGGGCTCTGCTGATAGCTCAGAGCCTGGAGCCTGCTTCTGATTCTGTGTCTCCTTTCTCTCTGCCCGTCTCCTGTTTGCACTCTCTCTCTCTCTCTCTCTCTCTCTCTCTCTCTCTCTCACTCTCTCACTCAAAAATAAACGTTAAAAAAAAGTAAAGATTCTTCCATTATACCGTATCAGAATTTCATTCTTTTTTAAGGCTGAATAATATTCCATATTATGTATTTACCATATTTTGTTTATCCTTTCACCAGTGAATATTTGGGTTTCTGTCTTTTGGCTATTGTGAATAATGCTGTTTTTAATATTGGTATCTAAATATCTGTCCAGGTGCCTGCTTTTGATTCCCTTTGGTGTATAGCCAGAAGCAGAATTGCTGAACCTTGTGGTTAATGTAGAATTAATTTTTTGAGGAACTGCCATATAGTTTTACACAGTGGCTATACCATTTTACATTCCCATTAACAGTGTCAGAGGGTTCCAGCTTCTCTAAATCCTTGCCAATGCTTTGTTTTTGTTTCTTTAAATAATAGCCATTGTATAGGTGTGAAGAGGTCACTAATTATAGTGTTAATTTGCATTTCCCTAATTGTTCTCTTGACCGTCTTGTTACTTACTGGCTATTTGTATATCTTTTGAGAAATGTCCATTTAAGTCCTTTGCCCAATTTTCAATTCTTCTTTGTTGTGAGTTGTGGAATTCTTTTTACATTCTTGGGATAATAATTGCTTATCAAATACATGATTGGCAAATGTTTTTTTCCCAGTCTATGGGTTGTTTTTTTACTTTCTTCACAGTGTTCTTTGCACAAATTTTTTAATTCTGATGAAGTCTGATTTAGTATTCCTTTGTTGCTGGTGTTTTTGGTGTCGTAGCCAAGGCCCCCCAGAATGCTGAGTTGACAGGTGCAAGGCCATAGCATGATGAAGAACCCAGCGTGGTGTGAGCTCTGCAGTTCCTACTGCCTCCCTGGAGTCAGACTCCCCTGGTTTCTTGTTCAGCTCCATGATTTTGGTCAAGTTACTACTGAGATCCAGTGTCCTTATATGAAAGATGGAGAAATTTATCCCTACCTCACAGACCATGTGTAGAAGATTCTTTGCCATGTACCTGAAGCACATTAAATACTTCTTTTGCACACACATTCCACTGAATCCAGAGTGAAGAGCTATTTAAGAATTATGCATAAAACTAGGATAGAGCAAACTAGGTACCCACGATGAAACGTCTGATTTCCGGGCAAACTTTGCACTTGGACTCCACCTCATGTGGTCTATAGAAGTTTTATTTACTGATGAAGCCACTTTGACACCTTCTCCAAAGATAGAGCCAAAATCTTAAAACTTTATAAATGACGGTTTGGCTCTCTTTGTTAGGAAACTGATTTCTGTTTTCCCAAAATCCATATGTTGAAATCCTACTTCTTCAGTACTTTAGAATGTGACTGTATTTGGAGAGCCTTTAGAGAGGTGATTAACAGTGAGTCCTTTAGGGTGGGTCTTAATCCAAACTGATTGCCTTCCTATCAAGAGGAAATTTGGATACACAGACTCAGAAGTGCATCAGCATGGAGGGAGACTGAAAGGGCAGCCATCTACAGGCCAAGGAAAGAGGCCTCCGAAAACCTTCATCTTGGACTTCTGGCCTCCAGAACTGTGAGAAAATGAATTTGTTGATTAAGCCACCCCAGCCTGTCGTACTTGGTTATGGCAACCTTAACAAACTAATATAGGAATAAATATAAAGTGCTTATGTTACAGACCAAGCCATTATAGTTCATCTACAGGGGATACTAAGCAAGTGCTAAGTAATTTGGGAAGATGAAACAGGCCAGAGGGGTTTTTTTTTGTTTTTGTTTTTTTTAAAGAACTTGATGGAGGGGTGAATGGCTCAGTCGGTTAAGCATCTGACTTCAGCTCAGGTCATGATCTCTCTGTTCCTGAGTGAGGTTCCCAAGTTCGAACTCCTTACCCTTCGTGGGTCTGTCTGCTGTCAGTACAGAGCCCACTTCAGATTCTCTGCCCCCCTCTCTCTCTCTCTCTGCCCCTCCTCTGCTGGTGTGCTCTCGCTCTCTCTCAAAACTAAACTTTAAAAAATAAAGCACTTGTTGGGCTTCCTTAACCCCTCATTGTTAAAGAGGTTCTGTGTTTAGTCCTACTCAGAACTGAGCTGAAAATAGCCCAGAGATCAGGCAGATAATCGGGAAACCAGAAATCCAAAAGAATAAAACTAATTATGGTTGGTGGTAGTTCTGAAGTAACATATTTCTTGTTTTTGAGGTATGTGGACCTATGTTACCATTTAAATCAGTAGACCTATTTGGGAAAGTCTCTATCTTATGTGGCAGAAGTGTATGTCACTAATTTTGGAACCCAGATAAAGTGATTGAATCCTTTATATGCAAGCAGCTTAAAGAGTGAAGCGATTGTTACCACTGACAAATCAAGATGGTAGCCCACTGAATTAGCACCTCACGTAAGGAAATGGATTAACATAAAAGTGCTTTGATAGCAATGGCAACAGTATTTTTACGTACATTCCACAAAATGAACAGTTGGATTTTTTAATGTGACAACAGAAAAGAGATTTCTTTTTCCACAGCCTTTATTCATATGCGTCAATAAGACTTTTTAAAATGTAAACAGAATTGTTTCTGTGCCGATTTTAAAAAACTACTTCAGTCGTTTTTATGTAAATTGCCCTCACAAAAGGGAATCCTTGACAGAAGGAACCAAAGGAAGAAAGGATGTGTAAGGTCTGAAAAGGCAGTCTAGAAAAAGTAAATCTTTGCACATTTTTGGTGGTAAACTAATTATTTGGTGTTCTGTCCTTAATTAGGCTTGGTGGTATCAAATAAACCCGTTTTAGTTGTTTCTAGATTGTCCAGGAAGCCAGAACCTTCTGGACAATCAGCACCTCCACTTTGCCGCGATCAGGTCCACCCGATTTCCCTCATGAGGATGTCTCACTGTATGGAGTTTTGTAACTTCCAGGTAATTTTAGTGAAATTTCTAACACATCTACAAAGAGAAGGACAAAACTAGCAATACAGGGTTAGAAAAGAAGCTAATGGATTGTGTAGGCGCAGAAAGGAAATTGTAGTACATTATTCTGGCTGAAATGGAATGTTGTATTTAAGGTAGAGAAGGAGAGGGCTGGGAAGGCGGGCTGAGGCCAGATCATGAACTTCCCTGAACAAGTTTGTCCTTTATTCCAGGGACAGCAAAGAAATGAAGAGACCTGGTTAAACTCTGTTCTGGGACTCACTTTCCAAGTGGATTAAGTGCCAGATGCATTAGAGCAGGGAGAAACCAGAAGCAGAGACTAGGAGACTACCACAGTAACCCAAACCAAAGTGCTCAACTCAGGGTAGATGTGAGAGGCATTACAGAAGAAAAACACATGGGAGTTAAGGGCAGGTTATTGGGAAAATAAGAAAGTAGGGTGACTGAGTTTTTAACTTATGTACCAAAGATTAAGTATTAGTAAATGGAAATTGAAAAGGGATCCTAATTTCACTGGAAAAGTGAGTTTTATTTTAGGAATATTGTATCGAGCATATGTATTACATCTTTGCCTTGCCTCCCAATCCCTTTACCAGCTCCATTTTTTTTCCCTCAGCATTTATACCCCAATACAATGTACTTCTATTTATGCACTATTGTCTGTCTCCCTCTACCTGAAAAGCCTCCAGAAGGCAGGGATATTTTTTGGTTTTGTTCATTTGGTCTGCCTCAAGTGTCTTGAACAGTGCCTGACACATAATAAGTGCTCAACAAATATATGTTAGCTGAATGCATGGGTAGAGAATATCTACCATGTGGTTAAAAAACAATAAATATGATATAGTTCAAAAAGTAAAACGCATTGAAAACTTCATATGTTGCAAGATACTGTTTTTGTGTTCTACATATATCACATTGCTTATAACTACCATAGAGGAATAGATAGCCTCATCCCATTGCAGATAAAGAAACTGAGGCAGAGTGGTAAAGAAATAGCTTAATCAGGAAAGTGTTAGAGCCAAGATTCAAACCTGGGTAAACTCGCTATGAGCCAATCCACCGGAGTGCCTCTCCCTATACATGTCACCATCTCGTGGGGTGAATGGGCAAAATGGAAGAAGGGACTGAAAGAGCTTGGAGATCAAATGCCCATAGCTGGTAGTTGACATTCTGGAAGTAGATGCTGGGAATATAATCAAAGACTAACGATAGATGCTTACCTTTACCAGTAGTGCCCCATTCTTTTCCTAACCATGCTATTGATAGTGAATTTTTGTGGCATCTCGGCAGATCTATATTATTGCCTTTTAATTAGGAAAAGATAAAGAAATAACAGATTAAAGCCATTCATTTTCCAGAAGTACTGTCCTTGGGGAACCCAGTATGCACAAAAAAATAAAGCTTGCTTTATGAAATTCAGTGTTGGGCTTATATATACCAGGTTGAAGTATTTTAAGTGTTATAAAAAAGATAGTATGTCTGACAGCCCTAAACAGCAGCTACAGGAAGTGTGTCTGTTAACAGATGACACTCTGTCCATTAGAATAGAGCAGAATACTGGGGTATCTTGTGAGTCCCCAGTATTTCCTGAATGGAAATACAAGGCATGTTATATCAGAAGCAGTCCACATCGGCACATCTAGCTACTGAAAGCAAGAAATCGCCAGATACTCACCTAGAGAGTTACATCAAAAGCCTTTAAAAAGATTGTTCTAATATTACGCTTTCAAGAAATAACGTGGGAAAACTGTTTCACTTGTTAAATTTTTTAGTCTACCTGCTCTCCTACCAGAAAATGGCCTTTTTATTGTAACAGCTACATTTTATATTGAATTTGATGACTGCTTATAGATCCAAATATCTAAATAAAGTAATGTAAGTTTCATAAAAGACAAATATCAAATATCTAGTTCTGGTTTAATCTGAATACCCAGTTTCAAACCAATCTAAGATACTGCCTCCTTCAATTTCACACAATTCAGCACAGAAGGAAACAGGCTATGTGACTGCTCTGGAAGGAAATAAAATTTCTAGTTTCCTTAATTCTAATTTGTATTTGCTACTCAGAAGATATCTGATGCCCCACCAGGAAAAACAAGGAGAACAGCAGTGGAAATTGACCCACTTATGGGAAGATCATGAAATCTTGGTCCTGATCATGGTTTTAAGTGGTAGATGATAAAATATTTTTAATAAAAACACGTTTTTTGCACTTTGAATGCAAAGTCCTATGTACTACCCACTTTGGTACCCATCCTACATTTTGGAAAACCACTCTCCTAGATTAATCCCCAAGATTCCTTTTTGCTCTAAAAGTCATAGAGTTTAATAGAAAGCTCAGGCTTTAGGATCAGGCAGGCTTGATTCACGTGCCCTCTCCAAGTCCCAGCTTTCTTATCTGTAGGGTATCGTATATAGCTCCCAGGGTTATGAAGCTTAAGTGGAGACATGTAGCATAGCATAACAACTGGCACATAGTAGGCGCTTCAAAAATGTTAATCTTCACTTCATATTTTGTACTAATTGGACTTATCTAACCACTTGATTTCAGGAGTGACCCAGTGATTCTAAGAAGACTTCACTTATCTTAGCCAAAATGCTGAGAGGCAATTCTAAGAAGACTTCAATTCAAAATGCCCTTCTTTCCTCACCAATGGAATCACACCTATGCTTTCATACATTCCCATTTTTATAAATGCTTTTTGGACACATAGGCAAAATGTATTTAAACATAATCATATACTATGTTTATGTTGACTTAGAAAACCAAAAGAGCCAGTTATTTTATCAGCAAAATGAGTCTTTTTGGGAATAACAGAGGAATGGCAATTCAGGACAAGCAAACTATGGGGAACCATTGGCAAGTCTGAAAAGCTGGAAAGAGGGGTTTGCATTTATAGGAGGAAAGAAGGAGTTTGGGAGGGGCTCTTGTGGCTTCTCCATGGTCATGGCTTCTCCATGGTTATGGCTAGGCTGTTGCTGTGCAAGGAGAAATTCTTCCTATTGGAGTATGTAAAGTACGCTTCCTGTGCAGGGATTGGAGCAATGCATCTTACGCCAAGTGCCTGTGTGAAAACTCCCCCTTTTGGACTTCCTTACTCTATTTGAAATGATAATTCTTTCTTATTTCCAGTTATATAGGAAGGAAGATCAAGACATCCTACCAAAACTAAAAGACTAATATGTAGCTACGTTTTAGTGTAAAGTCTTACATAGCTAATTAGTGAGAGGAGCCCATGGGGGATGGCAATGTGTTGGGAGAAGAAGCGGGATTATGAGTAATTTCAAAATCTCTATTTTCAACATAAAAAGAGCTCATTGCTCACAGTTGCTTCTAATAAACCCGATGGGAATATTAGTGATCTTTGTTCCTACTGAACACTGAGAACCATCACGTAAAATAGGAGCAAACGGCTGGCGAAAGGAAATCTTAGGAAGAAGTACGCTTACAGAACATGGTGAGGGAGAAGGGGTAGCCAGGGAGAGAGAGTTTGGTAAGGCTTAATTTCAGCCCCAGATGTACACCATTCCTGTTCTCATCTGGCTTTACCTAATAGATACAGAAAGGATTTTGTCAACTATAGCCCAGTTCAGAGAGAAAGAGAGAGAAAAGAGTGTTGAGTGGACCAAAGACAAAGGGAAGTGCTCTGGTGTCACAAAAATGGCACTCTGTCTACTGTGCTGTTGTTAGGTTGAAATGCTACCATGCGAGGACTGGGGCGGGGGGGTGGGGGGTCCTGCAGTCTCAGGGAAAACTGTTGTGGGCCGGATCTTCCAGGCAGCAGCCACTAGTGTGACACAGACAGGAAGAGGGCTGTCGTGATGGATTGTTAGGACTCCCATGCTGTCACTTTCGTCAGTTCTGAAGGGTTTGAGAACCTATGTTGGGATGTTGGGATATAGCAGTAAATCTGGTTAGCACGGGAGCCCCTAAGAGAAACAAGGTGCAGTGGGGAGAGGATGCTTTCTCCCCCGGGATTTCTCCAGTCTTTTCTAATCCCACTTTCAGCATTTTTGTGCTGTCTTTCTTGTTTCTCTCACAGACTCAGGTCCAAACAAAGGAATCCATGCTCGGATGTTGCTAATGATGTGTCTCCCCTCTATGGGGACAGCCAAGTCCCGGAAGTATGGTTTAACATGAAGGGATGTGGCCAGCTAGGCTGTGCAGAGCAGTAGGGGAGAGGGTAAGATTGGCAGCTGGAGAGTTTTGAATCATTTGACTGCTGGACCCAACATTCCCCTCAGCCGTCCACTGTGAGGCCAGCTCTTAGCATTGGCTAAGGCCCGCCTCATGACCCATAATAATAAAAAGTGAAGACCGAACATGGCTCCCTTTGGCTTTGCTTCCATACCGTATCTTCAGCATCTCATTTCAGATAGAATTTACTTCTCTTCCTGGTTAAGCCCCCATCACTCAGCTCTCAAATGGCATGAGCATTTTTCACAGTCTAGTCCAGTAGAGAGATTCTAAGCAAACAAGTGGAATCCAGTCTATACTGCACTGGAAACAAAGTAAAAACAAAGTGCTAGTTACCTCTAGTACCAAAACCAAGGGGAGATGCCCTTTCAAGAAATGTCCTTACACATCAAATAGGCTTAACCTAGTGGTTAAATTATCAAGCACCGTCCTCCATAGTAGGGATGGTTGTTATAACTCATGTATCTCTCAAAAAGAATTGTTACTCTATTAAATATGTGATGCATGTAGTCTATAGCAAATAATTGTGTACCCTCTCCATAGATAAAGACATTTTAACAACTTCCTTCTCTCCTAATTAAGGTCTAATTTAGGATTGTTCAATAAATCAATAATCTTTTTTTAACATTTTTTTAAAAGTTTATTTCTTTTGAGAGAGAGAGAGAGAGAAGGAGAGGGGCAGAGAGAGAGACAGAGAGAGAGAGAATTCCAAGCAGGCTCCACTCTGTCAGCAAAGAGCCCCAAGTGGGGCTCAAACCCATGCATTGTGAGACTATGACTTGAGCAGAAACCAAGAGGCAGATGATCAACCAACTGAGCCACCCAGGTGCCCCTCAGTGAATCAATAATCTTATCTTTAAATTGAATACCTTATTCATAGTATCTCTCAGATTCTCACACTTCTCTCCATCTATATATAGATAAATGTTGACACTAACTTATGAAAAATCAATCCCTTGTCCCTTGGGAGCCATCTTACCCTCAAGGAAATTCCTGCTCTTGATCCTTGAATTCTAGCACCTATCACTATACATTACATGTAGTGAATGCTCAATATATATTTACCAAATGAATGATTTAACAATCATACATTGGGGACAGTAATGTTTACATGAAATCTTCTTGCTACAATTAGTAGTATTCTTTTTCCAAAAAGATCCTGAAAAAGCTTATTGTTGAATGGTGTATTCTATCACTGAACTTTGACATTCCATTGTTCTTACTTTAGGTTTATGGTCCTTCTATGTGTCAATAATTCCCTGCATTAATGGTCAGATGGAATTGCCCTAAAACTTTGGAGGTATACCTTCTACAAGCTTGCTTAGTGGAAACAAGATATTTCTACTTTCCTCTATTTTCCTCTTGAATCAGACTATAAGCTTCAAGAGGGCAGGCATGGTATCTAGCCTGGCACTTGGAACATCACAGATGCTCAGTAAAAAAGTTAGCAAACGGCATGATTAAATGCCTCCATTTACTTCCTTCTGTCAGGACAGCCTACAGAGTCACATCCTGTATATTCTGGGGAAAGTGGAAAAGAACTAACAGTTTGGCACCTGCTATGTGTCAATCACCAGGCTGGATGCCATACATAGATCACTTCATGTAATTTTTACAGCAATCTTGTGAAGCAGGAATCCCAACTTTACAAGTCAAGAAATTAAGGCCGGGAGAGGTCTGTCATGAAATAAATATGTACACAGGAAATTCTTGTTCCTAGAATATCTGTTCTTTTCCTATGGCTTGATCAAATGACACCCAACCTTCAAGAACCAGATTAAGACTGTTGGAAGTACACTCTCCATGGATGCCTTGTGTCTCTGTCCATCTTCTCAGTGAAGACATTGACAACTTTTGGTCTGAGCTATTTTTTCAAGGGTGTTTGTATAGCATACAGCGTTGAACAGAGAGATAATATCTCCCTCTGGGAAAGGACAGGTTTGTTTTCTTACAGGTTAATAAGGATAGTGTCACCTTCCGGGGCAAGACTGGACAGGTTTGCTAACAACACCTTTGTAAGATTGGGGTTTCCTTACCTCGGGGTTCCTAAGCCTTGATACAAACCCGTAGAGTGTGCAGTACCCCCACGGGCTGCTCTGTGCCAGCCCTATGGGATTTGGAGGACCAGGAGAACCAGTGTGAACACAAAGTCCCTATGGCCTGCTATACTGTGAGTAATGAGGCCCGTTGTCTCTGACCTAGGAGTTTTGTGTCCTCTTCAAGTACCTTTGAAAATGATAGACTAACTTTTCAGCTTGCAAATTGAGTAAAATCTTAGCCTTTCCACAGTTCTCGACAAAGAACTTCCTCCTTTGGGAAGTCTTTTCTGACTATTCCAGCTTCTAGCGATATCTCTAAGACACATTTGGCAGGGTGAGTAATGTATTTATGAACATTTTTATTACCTCACACTTGATTATTCTCTCCTAGGGGACAGAAACAGCCACTTAGACCTCTTGATAAGTATTTAGCATTTTTCTTGGACATAGAAATTGGCTCTCATTTCATTAATTGTAATTCATTAAAATGTATTGAATGTCTATCAAGTGTAAAACATTATGGTCAGAATGTTTAGGTAATTATTTCCCTAGCAGGTGCATAAGTGCTTTGAAGATGGACATAATATCTAATAGTTCTTTATCCATTATAATTCTTTGTGTCTCTCATTTTCATTCAGCAAATATTTATTGAATGTCTGCTATTGCAGGTGGTAGGTTAGTTGCTGCATGTACAAATGAATGAGACTTTCTACCTACAGTGAACTCATGGAAACACATACATGCAGTACAAGAAGGAAATCCGGTGACAGAAAAGAAATGCATATTACTATGGGAATATGAAAAAGGGCCACTCAATAAGATTTTCATTGTATCAGAGTGGCAGTTGGCTTTTCCACTTCTTGGTGTTTTCAGCAGGAATGGTGTTCAGTAGATACCAAAACAGTTTTTGTTTTTTTGTTTTCATACTGTACAGCCCCCACAAGGACAGGCCTCCAGAGAAGGGCCTGCCATCAATGCATCACCATGCACTGAAGCAAAATGTCTATGGGGGTGGGGGGGATGATAATTCAAACGAAAAATCGTGGTCAAATCCCTGCTCTGAAACTTGAATATACTCCAAAATAGCCCATCTAAGATTGGCTGGCCTGTATTAAAAATGGTGGCCAGCAAGCTCAGGCTCTGGTTCTACCTATTTAAAAAGATATATGCAACAAGTATGTTTAAGTAAACAAACATATTCAAGACCTAGGATACCATGAAGGACTAGAAAAATGCCCAGAGCATCTTCTCTGCCCTTCAAAATGTTCTCAATCAAGTGAGATAGACACAGAGAAGTGTTGTGTAAACCTGTGTGAGAGAGCATGCGCTCTGAATAGAAACTAGGGCTTACTCTCAACAAGCTGTGGGAGTTTAGTCTGCTGGGGACCAAGGGAGTTTCTTGCAAGGGATGGCATTTGAGCTGGTGTTTAAAAGGTGAAAAGAGTTCCCACAAGCAGAAAACAGACAGTAGGGCAGCCCAGGAAAAAGCTCAAGCAAATGCGCATTCTGTAGAAATAAATAAACAAATACACAAATTAATTAATAAAAGAAGAGTTCAGGGAATGGTTAGTCAATGGCAACTGGAAGGTAGGGCATGCACGAAACTGAAGGTCAGAAAGGAAGTTCATTTCAGCGCCTTCCACAAATATTTATTAAGCACCTGCTGGGGCAAATAGAGTATGCTTAAAAAGAGATAAAGATAAAGACCTAGCTCACAACCTAATGAGATAGTTTAAAATAGTAAATGCCAGCAAAGTACTAAACAGGGACGATCTTGAATGTCACCCTAAGTCACTCGGGTGTTACTCCTTAGGCAGAGAATGCAGCGAAGGATTTTATCTGACTTGTGAGGCGGAGGGTAAGGGCTGGAAGCTGTGTGAAGGAGGGTTCACAGGGGTGAGAGATGGAGTCAGGGAGGGCACTATGGAAGCTTCTGTAATCATCCGGGGGAAAAACAGGAAAGGTTTGAACCAGGTGAAGATGAAAAGAGAGCAGACACAAGACTGATGAGGGTAGAATCCTTTGATGGCTGACTTCACAAAGAGGTATTTATGAAGATGAGGCCAAGCCTCCTATTCTGGGAGATAGAGAGGATAATAGAGAACAGTCATCCAATAAGATATCCTGAACTGATAAGATCTCAAAGGTCTTTGTATTAATTAACCAATCTCCATCATGTCTTATTTCGTCTGACTTTTTATTTGGTCATAATTTTAGACTTAATTATCATATATTTTTAAAGCAGTAGACGTAAACACTTTGGACTTTTTAGGAGACCAGTGTTTTTCAAGCATCAGGACCGTTAGTGGATCATGGAGTCAGTTTAAAATGTTATGAAATAATACCCCAATAAAGTGAAATAGAGATAAAGCAGAACAGAATGTAAAATAGAGTGATCCCATATAAAGGTTATTACTTTGTGGAACTTTGGCTTCTGTTTTATGTACACAGACTGAGTTGCAATGTCAAGTACATGTCTTTGTGTGAGGTGCAGTTTGAAAAGTTTGAAAGCCACAGATCGTCCAACAAGCCATCTGTCTCAACCTTCTCTCTTCCAGTTTACAGGATGTGAGTATGGAACAGAAAGGGTTGGATGGGCTTAAGTGTCTTTTGTCACTTTTGTCGCTTTGACAATAAATGACAATGGGGCCAGTATTTTGTTTGGAGCCCATGGCCTCCACAGTATTATAGAAGGCCTCAAGCACCCTCTACATTATTGTCTGTAGCCCCTTTGGCATCGTGGAGAATGAACGCTCAGGATTTCCCACATCTCGCCCACTTGCAGATCAGATGAGAATCAGAGAGAGCACATATTATTTTGTTTTCTTTTCTTGAGATCTCAAATAAGCCTTTGCCAAATATTTTAAGACAATAGAATTTAAAATGTAAATTGTGAATCCTCACAGAGTTCATTTTTCCACTAGATGGCAGAAAAAGCACTTGTAATGGACATTGCATTGCCGTCTACTGAATCAGTTCCGCAGACTTTTTAAAACGGGTATATTTCATTTCAGTTTGAACAGTAGAATATGAATCTAAGACATCTGATTATTTCTTAACTAATTTAATCACATTAAACTTAAACTTAAAGAGAAACTTTAAATTCGCTTGTGTTTATGTGTGTACATATAGGCTCACATGTCTCAATTAAGACATACATGCTGGAATGTTTTTGGCCTTGGAATACGGCGCTGTTCTCTTTTAATACAAATTTAAAAATTAAAGATAATATTTAAACACAATTTTAAATTAATACGGAAACATTTTTCATGTTACACATGGGCATAATTAAGTACAGTTGAGATATACTTAATTATGATATATTGCAAGTAATGATATGACTATAAATAAAAAGATTGATGACACATCCATGGTTATAAACCCAAAATAGATTTTTTATAAAGAGAATAAAGACTATGTGAGCTAGGGATATACAATACAAAAGTTAAACATGGTATGTCCTTTTCTTTCTGTGTTAATAATTCTAATGTGACTTTTTTTTTTTTTTTACCCTGAATATATGTGTAGGGTTGTCATTTATCAACAATAAGTCTTCAGGGAACTTTGTAATTAGAACACTTTACTATGCCCTTGAGAAGAGTTTCACAGACCTTTGCTCTGGTTCATTCACCACCAAAGAGAAAAGTATTTTATGCACCTACGAAAAGCAACATGGTTAATAAGTGAGTTATACCAAAGAGAATGTTTTAGGAAACACAGACATGGTTTGATAAGGTCCTACCAAACCATCAAGTAAAAACTAGGTCAAAGAAGCTAAGTATTTTGCCCCTACTGCAGTCTGTGCTTTTGTTACTGTTTGTTTTACAACTGGCTTTGGAAAAGAAGAGAAAAAAGAAAGGATGGGAAATAGGAGGTGATGCAAAGGAGTAAAGCCCAATCGTTCATGCAGTCCATGGACTTCTGCTGAGCGCTTGTTCTGGGTCAGGCGCTGGGGTGGGAATGGAGACGTAGCTTCTTCAATCAAAATGAGAGCATGAGAAAGAGAGTAGGATAGACGTTAAGAGAGCCGAAGGGAAGACGTGCACGATAGGCGAACAAGGTATTGCTGAGGTTCTGTAACAGTTGCCTGTAACGGGCGTTGCATTACCTCAGCTCTCTCCTCTCCCAGCTCTCCTGACCTCCTCTTCCTCAACAACAACAACAACAACAACAAACAAACAAAAGGAAAACCGTGGAGCATCTGGGCAATGCCCACAATCCTCAGAGACCTAGAGAGGGTCTTGCGGTGGTAGGAGAGGGGTGGGGGGTGGGGTGGGAACCACAGTGGGCCCCAGGTGGTACGCTGTCTGTGCAAAGTAAGTTTTAACCAGTCCCGGAATGTCTAGCTTAGAAATCGCTGTGCTGTGCTGTGCTGTGCTGTGTGTGGCCGAGATGCCTGATCCTGTTTTTGAGTCAGGGTAGACAAACGACATTTTGGGAATAAGTAACTCACATGGTGCAGTAAGTTTGTTTCTAGGACAATGTAACATCAGAGTAAATGATCTCCCCCGGTGTATTGAGTGGGAGGCCATTTTTAGGCTTGTTTCTTTGTAAAGGCAACTGTGGGTTAAAAGCAAATAAAATAAATGGACAGATTTCATTCCTTCTCATTGCCATGTAGTATTCCATTGTATAAATATACCACATCTTCGGGGCACCTGGGTGGCTCAGTCGGTTAAGCGTCCGACTTCGGCTCAGGTCATGATCTCACAGTTTGTGGGTTCCAGCCCCGTGTTGGGCTCTGTGCTGACAGCTAGCTCAGAGCCTGGAACCTGTTTCGGATTCTGTGTCTCCCTCTCTTTCTGACCCTCCCCTGCTCACACTGTCTCTCACTCTCTCAGAAATAAATAAAACATTAAAAATTATATATATATCACATCTTCTTGATCCATTCGTCAGTTGATGGACACTTAGGTTCTTTCCATGTTTTGGCTATTGTGAGTGCTGCTATGAACATTGGGGTCCATGAGCAACATGGATAGAACTAGAGGATGTTATGCTGAGCGAAATAAGTCAGGCAGAGAAGGACAAATACCATGTGTTTGCACATATAGGTGCATTAGGAGGAAGTTAACAGAAGACGAAGCAGGAGAAGAAGGGGAAAAATAGCTGGGGAGAGGGAGGGAGGCAAACCATGAGAGACTCTTGAATGCCGAGAGCAAACTGAGGGCTGAAGGGGGTGGGGAAAGGGGAAGGGGGTGACGGGCATGGAGGAGGGCACTTGTTGGGATAAGCACTGGGTGTTATATGGAAACCAACTTGACAATAAACTATAAAAAATTTAAAAAGCAAATAAAGTAAATATTAAAATAAAAGGGAATATGATTTGGAGTATTTTTTTTTAATCAATAAACCTTACATTAGATTTGCAGGAGCATTCCCTTACAAAACCAAACTTGAAAAAGTCCCACCGGCCCTAATCCAGGCTCCATGGGTCCTGCTGCCTGCTGCACGTGGGGCCCTGGTCAGTGGCTTTACACTTCTGGGCCCCATGTCTTAAATTATATATTGCGGAGTGAGAGTTAGACCCCCAGCTCTGACATTCTCTACATGAGAAGAATAGACATTGTAATAGCCCATTGTTTACTTGAAACAGACTGAAAAGATCTTCAGTCCAAGGTCCAATGCTAACCTCCTACCCCAACTTTTTAGGTCTTCAGCTCCCCACATGCTCTCCAATTAAAGAATGAGAAAGCTGGGCTTTCTCTGTACACTCTTTCTTCTGTTCTGTCCTTCCCAGTGGGGTCACTGCAAATGTCTTTATAAATCTACAACCTGAGCCAAAGAGTAACTCCTTTTGGGCTGTACGAACGGCTCTCTTTAGCCCGCCTAGCCCTCAGAAGACTCTGCCCCCCAAAATGTTGAGTGTTTTTTTGTTTTCCCGCTTCAACCAGGAAGAATGTGTAGCAAGAGCCCTCAGAAAACACAACCCTGTAGATCACCACTCAGCACATCTCTAATGGGCTCAGCACAGTGACAGCTGTGACGAATACCATGGCAATTTCCCAGATAAGATTGTATCCGAGTAGGGGCTACATTTCCTTCAGAGTCGCAGAGGCTATTATTATTCTTTGGAGAGGAATTCTGAGGAGGAAATAGCTGATTTAAATGCCTGCTGTCAGTTGCCAAAGAAATTGTTACAAAATACTGCTATAATGATGTGGAAAACTGCCCATTGCTTTGGAACCCACGTTTTTCGTGCTCCCTCCGTTCATCATTCAAGATTTCCCTTTTAGCCAACCAGGTGCATCAAGACTGGTGTGCTCTCAAACTTCATAACTCAGAGTCGCAGTTTGGGATTCTTCGGCATTTTACATTATGGTTGCTTGATCATTTCTTGTGACCTCTTAAACTCTCATTAGGTCTTCTAAGAAATTGTGTGTAGCCTAGAAATACCAGCCCAGTTTGTCTATATATTAGTTTTCATTCATTCACCCAGTACTTATTGAGTGCCCATTATTTCTCCACACAGAGAAGGCAGCATAGGGTAGATATCCCACGTAGAGTTTCTGGAGTCGAACTGCCTGGATTCTAATCCCGGCTCCATCAGGATTACTAGTAGTATGGTCTCGTGGTGTGATAGTTGGACACATTCCCTTAGTTTCCACATCTGCATAACAGATCCAATAATCTAATAGTAGTACCCTTCATATATGTAGAAATGTAAATGAATTAATGTTTGTAAGGTGCTAAAATAATAATAGCTAATAATAAGTGTTCATTAATATGTTCATTAGACCTATAAAGAAGATAACATTATTACCATAAAGGAATTTACTGTCTAAGGTCTAAGAGAAGATATGCACAAGAATCATATAAAACAAGATAGACTGCACCCTGGACTGACCTGCACAGAACCCTGAGCCAAAAAAAAAAAGAAAAAAAGAAAGAAACAAACAAAAAAAGAAAAAGTAAAGATTGACAAATTTGACAATCTAAAAGTTTCAAACTTTCTTTAAAAATGTTTTGTTTATTTTTGAGAGAGAGAGAGACAGACACAGAGCTTGAGCTGGGGAGGGGCAGAGAGAGAGAGAGAGGGAGACACAGAATCTGAAGCAGGCTCAAGGCTCTGAGCTGTCGGCACAGAGCCCGATGCGGGGCTTGAACCCATCCACCACAAGATCATGACCTAAGGTGAAGTCAGACACTTAACTGACTGGGCCACTGCAAAAGTTGCAAACTTTCAAATGCATGCACANTCATGACCTAAGCGAAAGTCGGACGCTTAACCGACTAAGCCACCCAGGCGCCCCAAGAACTGTATATTTTTAACAGGTTGTCAACATTTTTCTTATAAACATAAAAGTTTGAGACCCTATGCCTCGGGGGGTGAAGGATGTTGAGAAAAATTCAAGATGGTTAAAAGGTGGCAAGTTAATTTGAGTGGTATAGTTAAGGAAAAAGGAAGTCATGAGGACTGGGTGGCTATTAAATCTTCAACTAGAACATAGAGGAAACGGGAAGAGACTATTGGTTTGTATAGTTGGAACCAATGAAAGACTTTCCTTCTCTACTAGGGTGAAGGAGGGAAGGGCAGAGAGAAGTGATCATTGAAGGCATCAATTTCTTGAAATCTGACACTAGGAGAAAAGAATAAGAGAAAATGTCGGTTTGAGGCTGTAACAAAATTAAGACTATGACTTATAGGGGCACCTAGGTGATTCGGTTGGTTAAGTGTCCAGCTCTTTATTTTGGGTCAGGTCATGATCTCATGGTTCATGCGATCAAGCCCCATGTTCAGCTCTGGGCTCATGGTGTGCAAACCTTGTTGGGATTCTTTCTCTCCCTCTCTCTCTGCCCCTCCCCTGCTTGCACTCTCTCTATCAAAATAAAATAAACGAACTTAAAAAATATGACTTGTATTTAAGGGTAAGTGGAACCAAATTATGCTTCAGAAAGAAGAGGAGCCAATGGAAAGGGGAGAATAGATCTGGAGGAAAGAGAAGGGATTGTTAACAAAGCAAAGGCACAGGAAAGGTAGAAAGGGCTAGCCTTCAAAAAGAGAAGGAACACTTTCTTTTTGTTTCAGAAGAAGGAAAACATATTGAGATGGACAGCAGAAAACATGAAGGAATTCGCGGTGATGTCCTTGATATCCTAAATGAATTGGTCAAAGGTTTAGTGGTGGGTCCATGAGGACACTAGATGGTATGAATACATCACTCAAGGCATTCTTGCCAAGGTGGAGAATTTGCACATACTTTCTCCTTTTCTCTTTTTTTTTAGGTTGCCTTGGTCTAATCAACCTGTCTGTCCTCCCTAGAAATCCACAGCCACAGGCTGGAACGCTCTGCCTGGGGACAGTAACCTTCAGGTTAAAACAAAATCAGGTGTGCACTGACCAGCTGTCCTTGAGCATTCTCTTCTCAGTTTCTCTCTTCATATTCTGAAGGCTGCTGGGTCTTGAGCTGAGGACACTGTGTCCCCCCAGGGCTGTGTTTTCCTACGAGTTTGAAGTAGAAGTCCCACCCAGATACTGCCTAGCAGGGTGGCACCAAACCGGAGTCATCAGCAGTGGTCTTTACTGTGTCTTGGGCTCTTGTTGTGAATGGATATATAACATTATTTTGAAATATCAACATACCCCTTTTATGAAGAAATAATTCGAAGACATGATTTTATAAGGGTTTTTTTTTTTTAATAGTTGGTTCAATGACTGCCATAGTCGAAATAACTCAACAAAGATATAATCTCATAATTGCAGAAGGGCAGCACTAATAAAAAAATCAGGATAAACATTACAAACATGTTTTTAATGTTCACTTATTTTTGAGAGAGAGACAGACAATGAGCATGGGATGGGCAGAGAGAGAGGGAGACACAGGTCTGAAGCAGACTCCAGGCTCTGAGTTATCAACACAGAGCCCGACACTGGGCTCAAACCTAAGAACTGTGAGATCATAACCTGAGCTGAAGTTAACTGCTCAACCAACTGAGCCACCCAGGCGCCCCCATGGTAAACAGTTTTAAATCCCATTCAAAAATGATGCAGAGATTTTTCTTGAAATTTAGCAAGAAATTTCCGCCCTTTCTGCTATTAATGCATTGCTTTTGCAAACACGAGTCTCACTGGGCTACAATCAAGGTACAGGCAGAGTTGTGTCCTTCTGGAAGCTCTAGGAGAAAATCTGTTTCTCTGCCTTTTCAAGCACCTGTGAACACTCGTATTTCTCGGAGTGTGGCCTTTCTCTCTTCAAAGGGCATTACTTTTGTCTCTACTTCTGTCACCACATCACCTTTTCTGATTCTGGCTCCTCCTGGGTCCCTCTTATAAGCAATTATGACTGTACTGTCCCCCAACCCACCAGGATAATTCAGAATAAACTTCCCATCTCAAGGTTTTTCACTTGTTTTTTAAATTTTTTTAATGTTTTTTATTTATTTCTGAGAGAGAGAGAGCGTGAGCAGGGGAGGGTCAGAGAGAGAGGGAGATAGGGAATCCGAAGCAGTCTCCAGGCTCTGAGCTAGCTGTCAGCACAGAGCTCGATGCGGGGCTCGAACCCATAAGCCACGAGATCATGACCTGAGCTGAAGTCAGACACTTAACCGACTGAGCCACCCAGGCGCCCCGGTTTTTCACTTGTTTATCTGTAAAATGTTTTTGTCACAAAAGGTAACATATTGGCAGTAGTTTCTAGGGATAAAGACATTGATATCTTTTGGAGGGGGGCTATTATTTTCTCTACACAGTGTCTCAAGCAAACTTGAGAATGAAGCCTCTGCTGTGAGGGACCCATGTCAGTGCTCTGTGCTGGAGATTGCCTACTCACCTCCTCACAGGACTCCTTAAATGCTGGTCATGTCACGTGACACCTCACATACAGACTGAGGATGGTACTGCTGTCAAACCATGCACCAAATCCTGGCAAAAATAGTTTTGTTGGACAAAAAGAAATATTAAGAAGTTCTATTTTTAATTCCCACATCCCATTTGATTGTCTATAGCATCTTCAGGAATACAGTCATTCCACTTTGGCGATCAATGTGCATCATGGTCAATTTTATTTGTCACCTTCGCTAAGCTATGGTCAAACACCAATCTAGATGTTGCTGTGAAGGTATTCTTTAGATGTGATTAATATTTAAATCAGATAACTTTGAGTAAGACAGCTTACCCTCCATAATGTAAGTGGATCTCATCCAATTAATTAGAGGCCTTAAGAGAAAAGACTGAGGTCCCCCAAAGAGAAAAGAATTCTACCTCCAGGTTGCCTTTGGATTCAAGATTCCAACATCAACTTCTGCTGAAATTTCCAGTCTGTTAGCCTGCCCTGAGGATTTCAGACTTCCCAACTCCCACAATTGTGCAAGCCAATTCCTTAAAATAAATCTATGTCTCTCCGTACATACATAGGAGACTTGTGGCCTCTTCCATATATGTATACACACACACACACACACACACACACACACAAACAGAATTTCTGATGTTGCTTCTTTGGAGAACTCTGATTTATACAATGAGTTAGAGAAGCACTTTCGCCTGTGGAAGGGCATAATTTGAGGCATTATAAGAAGCCCCAGGTAAGGATGATATTAATAAATTTAGAATCCCAAAGTAAAATAAAATCTAGGCTCATTTATACTTGTTGTCACGTGGTTCTAGCTTTTATCAAGTGACTCTGAAATATGGATTCAGCACTAAGTATTGCTAGAGAGACCTCAATTCTGGCAAAATACCTAAAATATCATAGGTATTGAGAGTAGAGTAGATCTAGGGAGGTTTTCTAATTTATCACTCTTAATGATCTTACTGGCTTTAGGTATTATGAACCAGTTGATATCAATGTTATAAATACCATATTTCCTTTCATACAATTGCTTTATAACGATTAATTAAAACTTTAAAAGCTTCGATATTAAGAAAAGAGAAACCGTGGCTCACTGACTCCTGGAATTGAATTCCACATTCACAGTAACATCGCATTGTTTCAAGGAAGAAAGCAAGAAGAATGACATTTGAAATCATGGGAGGGGTAGGAACAGGTATAATATAATTGCTTGGCTTGGAATTTTGCCAAAAGACAAGTGCTAATAATTTTTGCCATAAAAAGTGCCAAGGATGCTCTTTAATGAAAACCACTATTGTGAATTTCTGGGCCTCCATCTCATCAGGAAGTGATATTGCTATCAAAAAGAAGCTACTTCTATCTGAGCAGCTGTTAAATATTGACTCATACGTGGTTTTCTGGATCTCCGCAACTAGGGGAAATATGGGCAAAAGGATCCTCTAAATCCTTTAAAATGAAAGATAAGAAAAATATATGTAAGGCAGATACTTTGGGATTTTTCTAGAGCAGGTTGCTTTCTTTGGGCCAGCACATATACTATTTCTAACTATATTTCTGTGTCCAGAGGTGAGATTTGGGACAGGAGGGGGAGAGAGGAAGTGTAGATATGGGCCTTGAGTGTAAGGAGGAAGAGGGCTGTCATTATTTCATGTATTCCATTAAATGGTCCAGGCTGAATGACAGCTTCCCTCTGGAGCATTTTCTGATGGCAGATGACCAGAATGCAAAATGCAACCCAAACCCATGAAGCACATTCAAGGCCTTTGCTCACACATGTCCATTAACATTCCATGGGTCTAGAAAGTTGAGGGCCAAGTCCAATATCAAGAATTCAGGTAGGTCAACTCTGCACAGAATGTGAAGGGGAGAGGGCATTTGCTGAGCAATAACCTAAACATCCTACCTGTGCACTTGAACAAATGACTTAATCTCAATTTCAGTGTTCTCATGCTTTATGTAGAAATGTTAATAAGAGTAGCTCCCTTTAGGATTATTGGGAAAAACATACAGTCTGTAAAGAAAATGGGACAGTTTCTAGAATGTCAAGAACTTTCAACAAATATCAGCTCTTATTGTTAATTTCCCTTGCATGTGTGTAAGGATACAAGAAAATGGAAGAGGCAAGATGAGGAGAACTAGAGAAGAAATTAAGGCTTGACATCAAAGGTGTGAAGATTAATTTAAATTCTAAATTCATAAAAAGGGTCCAGGAGATGGGATGGTTTGTGTTTATCTAAATGGCCAATTCACAGTTATGGTCACTGATGTTCGTATTAGTTGTTGGCCATTTGATGCCACTTTTATGCTATGGGTGAGAGCTGTATGCACACCACACTCAATAAAAAGGTAGATAAAATGCAGACTGAAACTGATATCTTGCTCATTAGGCAATTTGGCAAACCTGATAAAACTATATACTTGAAGGAAAATAATAACATGGGAAAATATCAGTAATGGAAAACAGGAACCACAGTGAATATGTTTAAGTAAGAAGTGACTTCTAGAAGGCATCTGTGGTTTGCAGAAATCCTACATTTTTAATAACTTTTTAATCGTCGAGAGAAGTTTTGACCAGTTCAATTGAGTCATGTTTCCTTATAAAGTTAAAAAAAAATTTTTTTTAATGTTTTTTATTTATTTCTGAGAAGGAGAGAGAGAGAGACGGCGTGAGCAGGGAAGGGTCAGAGAGAGAGGGAGACATAGAATCCGAAGCAGCCTCCAGGCTCTGAGCTAGCTGTCAGCACAGAGCCCGACGCTGGGCTTGAACCCACGAACCGTGAGATTGTGACCTGAGCCAAAGTTGGAGGCTTAACCGACTAAGCCACACAGGCACTCCTTCTTATAAAGTTTTAAAAGGGAGACCAGAGGCTCTCAATTTAGGATTTTAACCAAAGTCTCATTACTGCAGAGCTCATTGGGTTATTTCTTACAGACTGAGTTAGATCACACCACAGTTGGCATGGTTGATGACTGCACACCTTCATCATGGGTTCGTTCCACGTTGGCCGATTGATTGCTGTAGGTAGATATTGCCTTACTCTTGACATTTAATCTCCTGATTCTCCAACAGTATTTCCTTCTATCTGATAAACCTGAATTTAAAAGCTAAGAATTCCTTAGTTTTATCGAGCTAGGGAATTGTCTCGTTGAGTGGCATTTGCCTTCTCAGCTCTGATCTCCATAACTGGAATATAGTGGTATTTGCCTCTGTCTAATTCTGAGAGCAACTCTTTCCACTAATATGCTGAATCACCTGAAGCTATTTTAGCAGCAATAAGGACAGCAACTTGCGTATTTCCACAGGCAGAGCTCACAGATGGCCCACCTAGCAGGTGAGAGGAGGCCTTACCCAGAGTGCCCAGCTTTCTTTCTGTAATTAGGCTCTCTCCTTCCTTATTCCCGATTCACACTTACCTAGTGTGTGTCAGTAAAGAACTGATCTGCCCGCTGTAGAAGTGAGCTTTAATTGAGTGGCCACTGTTGGAGTTTTCATTCCTCTATTTGATCAATACCTGTTCATCTGCCTAGTTCTATGCTTGCATTCCTTAAAGACACAGAAGGCAGAGGTTACTGTAACTGGATGTCAGCTCTTTCCCAGTTAGGAGTTTTGCGCTGACACTTGTGATTTCTTGCTCCTGTCAGCTTGCCTGGATAGCATGGAAACCACAATGCTCTCTTCATCTCTCCTCTTTACAGTCTGGACCAGAACTAGCTCTCAACAGCTAGCTTCTTGCAGTTTTTACTCTGGACCTTATATTAGCTCTAGTTTATTCTACAAAGACAAAGGATCAGGGTATGCTCAGTTCCAAGTCAAAACAAAACAAAGAACAGGAAAGGACTGAAGAATCATCTTTCCACCTCCCTGAAATTCCTGCTTTAGCTCATTTATTCATGTAGGCAGTATTGGTTGAGTAGCTCCTATGTGAAAGTCACGACATAGGGCACTGCAGATACAAAGATGAGTAAGACACTTCCTATACTCTCAAGGAGCTCACAAATTAATAAAGACTAACAAAAAAGCCATTCCAATAGAGTGCACAACTGCTATAATGGAGATAAACACATACCTACTTTGGCCGCATGTGGAGAGTTGTTTTCTGAAACCGGGGATTTCAGAATAAGACTCAACACCCAAGTTGACCATATCCATGAAGATTTGGTTTGAAAAAAGAATCCAGGCAGACTCAACAGCATGTGCAAAGGCCCAGATGCTTTTTCATTTCCCTGCTGCATTGTGAGTTTTTCTGGTCTGTCACAACTCCTTCCTGAAATGGCTGGAGAGAAGTAGAGAAGGTAGTCTTCAAGTACAGTGGTCAGGACACATCTACTGGCAATCCAAGGTGGCAGAGTCCCAAACCCAGAAGCTTGTCAGCCTCTCCCTCCTTTCCTTTTCATTCATGATATTGTTTCAGGACTTGTTGCCTTCAGAGAAAACCTGCTCCTCCCACCATTATTCAGGTAGATCCACCTTTCCACCAGAATGGCAAATAAGATTGAGTAGGTCTTTTGGTATTTACTTTTCTCATCTTGAAAACTATACTGCTGGTACAGTAAATTACATCTAAAAATCATTAAATATGCTACCATACTTGCCACCTGGAATCTTGCCTTGCAACTGAGATTCTTGAAGTCTTGAGTTTTGAGCCTTCTTCAAGCATCAGAAAGAAGAGTTCTCCCACCTTATATTGGAGGGTTATGTTGTACCTCCCAGCCCCCCTCTTACATTTTTCTCATAAACCCTTGGTGTTCCCTGGTGTGGCGGGGGACATCCACAGTTCCTACCGTATTTTACAACTTGCATTCCCAGAACTTAGAGGGGCTCAGACAGTGCAGGGTCTGGAATCCCAACAATATAATCCCAATCACATCATGGGTGAAAAGGACATGTGTGGGCTTCCTTGGGTTCCTGTCTACCGCTGTAGACGGATTTGTCTACTATTGACAATACTGTTTCTATGAGGCAATGCATTCTAATTTGTAAACAAACCTTAAGAGATCTGCCCTTTCCTCAAATTAAATCGGCTTACATTAACCTTCCTCATAGGTTAGATATAAAGAATAAAGGTATTGATAATATCTGTCAACTATTGAGGGACTACAATATGCAAGGAAGGTATTACTCTAAGAGTTTAGTGGGTGTTCCATAATTTAATCCTTGCAAAAAATCTTATGAGGATGTATACCATTATTATAATCACTCCCATGTTGTGAATGAGCAAACTGACAAAGAGAGGTAAATGGCCGGGCTGGGAGTTGAACCCAGTGAATTTGTATCAGAACCTATGGTCATAAATACCACACTGAACCTCCTCTTTGGAAAAGCCACTATAGACAATTTTAAAGAATAGTATCTTGGTAACATTATATATTGATTAAAAACCCCAAGTGAAAAGAAAAACCTCTGGTAGACACAGGGAAGATTACACATTAAATGTTTCTAAATTCTTAGAAAGATGAAAACTTCTGTTTGTGTGTTATTACAGCCCTAATAATAATCACTAATAATACTGTGAATTTCTTGCTGTAGTTAAAATGATTAAAAAGTCTCTCCTGAGTTGATTTATGCATATATATCACTCATTACTTACTAGATGTTCATTCATCTCAATTTGCCCTGGAGTAATGGGAACTGCTTACTAAAAATATTACCAATCTAACTATTTGGGAATTACACAAAATATTTGCATAAGATATATTTCAATTGGCGGAGAATTTTTAAAAATCCTGTATAAGTAGGGGCGCCTGGGTGGCTCAGTCAGTTGAGTGTCTGACTTCGGCTCAGGTCACGATCTTGCGGTTTGTGAGTTCCAGCCTCAAGGCGGGCTCACTGCGGTCAGTGCAGAGCCCGCTTAAGATTCTCTGTTGCCCATTCTCTGCCCTTCCCCTGCTTGCATTCTCTCTCTCTCTTTCTCAAAAACAAATAAAAAATAAACATTAAAAAAATCCTGTATAAGTATATGACTAGTTGCCCATCACTTGCTTTTTGTTTTTTTAAATATCACTAGGGTATATGTAAGTGTGCTTTGTTTCTTCATCTGTGAACTAGAGCTAATAACACCTACCCCATTGTGAGGGTTACATGGCCGTGTGATCATGGAAGTGGTTTATAAACTGTAAAGTGTTATAAGATGCTGGCTTCTTTTGCTCAAAAGGTTGACAAATAGTCTTTATTTTTGATATTTGAAAACAATCCCTCCCTCAAGCCCAATTGAAATAAAAATACATTCATAATTTTCAACATTCGACAGCATCTAAAACTTTTGCATTAGTTGATTTCCTTGTAGAGGTAAGCAAAAGGGACATGTTTAAGTTACTCCTAAGTTTTAGGCTTTTGTTGTGAAGATACAGGAAACATGAGGAAAGATAGGCGCAGGGATACTGGAAAGCCACAGAACCCAGCAGCGGCCGTGGGCAGCCAGAGCCTGCCTTGGGGGCCCCATGACTCATCTACCGAGTGGCTGTTCCCTGGTGATGAGTTCATCTTGCTTCTTCCTCTGGGGTTCACCATTTGGACGCAGAAGACTCTCTGCCTCACTTTCGCAGCAACTAATTGCCCAGCTGACTGGCTCTCTTCTCCATCTCACGGGTCCTTATGCATAGTGGGTTCTGTCTCAGTCCTCTGGGCTCTGCTCCAGTCTGTGTTCCTCTGCGCTTTCCCAGCTCTAGACGCCTGGGAATGCGCTGAGCGCTAAGCTGGCTCGGCAGCCACGGGGGGGGCACCTGTCCTTAGGGCTATTGTTACAGCTCTGGGATAAATCATAGGTGTGCCAGTTAATTCAGCATTTCACAAGAGACTCATTGCATAACTAGTGAAATGTTTGGCTCTGATCTATGTGAAGAAGCTACTGGCACTCGGGTGGAAATTAAAACAACAACAACAACGATCCTCTCCAGTGCTGACACTGCTGGAAAGGTAGTCACAGTGTGGGGCGCCTGGGTGGCTTCGTAGGTTAAGCATTGGCCTCTTGATTTTGGCTCAGGTCATGATCTCGTGTTTCGATTTGTGAGTCTGAGCCCTGGGTTGGGCTCTGCCCTGACGGTCTGGAGCCTGCTTGGGATTCTCTCTCTCCCTCTCTCTCTCTGCCCCTCCCTTTCTCAAAAGAAATAAACATTAAAAAGAAAGAAAGTGACATTTCATTTTACTTGTATATATTTGTTCCTTTGAGTGATTCTAAAGAAGCAGGAGGGAAAGGGAGATCGCTGTAACAATCTCTGAAAGTTATATTTACACAATTTGTTGATACCACCAATACTACTTTAAAACAAATCATTATTAGTAAAGCAACGTTCTGTGATTTTCCTTATCCCTTAGAATTACTTTTGAAGATTTCTTTTCCCATTTAAGCTTGCACTGTTGTTAAATATATTTATTTTTTTTAATTTATTTTTTTATTGAACTATAGTTGACACGCAATGTTGCATTAGCTTTATGGGTACAACACAGTGATGCAACAAATCTATGTGTTATGCCCTCACTACAAGCTGCAGCTACCATCTGTCATCACACAATACTGTTATAATGCCATTGACTCTATTCCCTGTGTTGTACCTTTCATCCCCGTGACGGATTCATTCCATAACTGGAAGCCTGTATTTCCCCCTCCACTTCCTCCATTTGGTCCATCTTTCCATCCCCCTTCCCTCTGGCAACCATTCTTTGTTCTGTATATTTATGGGTCTGTTTCTGCTTTTTTTCTGTTTGTTTTCATTTGTTTCATTTTTTAGATTCTACATATAAGTGAAATCATTTGGTAAGCTTGCACTATTGTCATGGCTAGGAAAATCAAGGAAAGAAGAGAAAGAAAAAAGACTTATGCATTCGTTCTTTCCGAGATCTCATGCCTCCAAATTTAAAAACAGGGCTTACAAGATTCAATTGCAAAGCTGAGTTACTTACATGAATGGTCTCAATGCAAGAACGGCTTAAGTCAAAATAATTTGAAGACCTCTACTTGACACAGATATTTATGAACATTTTTGTAACAAAAATTACAAAATAAAGGTTAAAAAGGTCAAATTTATAACTTAATACATATTTATATGTTGATTTATGTACTTCCAGGACTCTTAGATGCTAATTAGCAACGTATTCTTGTTCGTTTTTTTAATTGGGATATAATTTAATATTTTAAATTATTGTAGCAGGTCACTGTTGTTGCTATGATTCTAAAGAACTTTGGTCTTATTTATAATTTGTTCAGCAAAGTTCTATGGAACAAATATATATTTTCCTGTCTGTTGCTCCCAAACACAATTATAATAAAGATATTATGAAATATGGTCTGCTTTGTGAGGACACAAATGGAATGCATTTCCTAGAAACGCACAGCTTTGGAAAGTAAGTATCAGTTATATTGAATATAATTTGGTATTTCCTTGAAAACCCAGGCCACTGCTTCGACCATTGCTGTTTTTGAGTTCTGGTGTATACTTCAGTCATTTGTTTTCTTTTTCCTAGTTGTTAGAAGTTGCTATTTTCAACATCTAAAATCATTAGTTTCATTAAATAATTGCAAATTTTATTCCTTTACAAAGCCATTACGTGCATATGGAAGAAAAAGTAGAAATTAAGCGAAGGCAAAATTGAGTCACCTAGGAAATTAATAATCTCATGGTTAAAAGTAATCTTTGTTGCAGTGCCTGGGTGGTTCAGTTGGTTAAGTGACTAACTTCAGGTCAGGTCATGACCATTCGGCCATTGAGTTTGAGCCCCACATCAGGTTCTGTACTGACAGCTTGGAATCTGCTTTGGATTCTGTGTCTCCCTCTCACTCTGTCCCTCCACTGCTCATGCTCTGTCTCTGTCTCTCTCTTTAAAATAAATAATAAAAGCATCAAAAAATTAAAAAAAAGAATCTTTGTCAACTTTCCCCCCATATTTATAAATACCCATATGGATTTGTGTGTGCATATGTGTCGATGCACATAACACTAACAATTTTTATTTTTCATGAAAAGAAAGATCTTACCTTATACTTTGCTTTTTCCCCTTAAATACATTTATTTGTATACTACTAGATCTTTTGGTATCAATGCTACCGCNGGGAAAGCTCTCAGTTTTTCCCCGTTGAGGATGATGTTAGCTGAAGGCTTGTCATAGATGGCTTTGATGATGTTTAAGTAGGTTCCTTTTATCCCGACTTTCTCTAGAGTCTTTATTAAGAAGGATGCTGTATTTTGTCAAATGCTTTTTCTGCATCTATTGACAGGATCATATGGTTTTTATCTTTTCTTTTATTGATGTGATGTATCACATTGATTGATTTAAACGCAAGTAATTTTGAAATGTGTATCACAGGAAGTAAATATCATTACATTCTCCTATACTTTCAGTGTAATCCTATTCCCCTGAGAAAGCAGCTTATATTTTGCCAAAAATATCTAATCTGAATGTGTAGTTGAGATTGCAGACTTAACTTTCAGTTACAGAAAACACAAGGGATAGATGAATCAGGTATATAACACCACAACTTAAATGATCCAGGTGGGGGGAGGCATTCTAAAATTTTTTTTAACATTTATTTATTTTTGAGAGCAAGAGAGACAGAGCATGAGTGGGGGAGGGTCAGAGAGAGACACACACACAGAATCTAAAGCAGGCTCCAGGCTCTGAGCTGTCAGCACGGAGCTTGAGGTGGGTTAGAACCCACCAACTGTGAGATCATGACCTGAGCCCATTGGATGCTTAACCGACTGAGCTACCAAGATGCGCCTAAAATCCTTCTTTAAATTTTTTTTTTTTTAATTTTAGAGAGAGAGAGAGCAGGGAAGAGGGGCAGAGGGAGAGGAAGAGGAAATCTTTAGCAGGCTCCACACGCAGTGCTGAGCCTGATGCAGTGCTTGATCCCAGGAGCTTGGAACCATGACCAAGCCAAAATCAAGACCTGTGTCAAAGGCTTAACTGACTGAGCCACCCAGGCACCGCTGAAATGTGTATATTCTTGTTTTAGTTGTCTTTCAGATTATCTTCAGATTTTAATTTTGTAATGTATCTTCTAAATGTGTTGAGGATGTCTTTTTGTCGAATAAAAGTTTGATGTTTTTATGTAGTAAAATAAGCAATTGTTTCTCTATTTTGGTTTCTGGGTTTGGTGTTAGTATATTTTCTTATGCAGATGGTCCCAGACTTATAATGGTTTCACATTCAGTAGACATCGAACTTCACATTTTGAATTTGGATTTCTTTTTGAACTAGTGATACCTGGTACATTCCGTTTTTTGTGGTGCTGGGTGGGAGCAGCAGCCAGAGCTCCCAGTTGAACAAATGGGCACAAGGGTCGATAGCCAATATGCTCACAACCATTCTGGTTTTCACTTTCAGTAGAGTAGTCAATAAATTACATGAGATATTCAACTATACACTAGGCTTTCCGTTAGATGAATTGGCCCAACTATAGTTTAATGTGGTGTAAAAATGTTTTTTGTTTTTTATTTTTTTAATGTTTATTTTTGAGAGATGAGGGAGAGAGAGAAAGAGAGAGAGAGAGAGAGAGAGACTGTGAGCAGAAAAGCGGCAGAGAGAGAGGGAAACACAGAATCTGAAGCAGGCTCCAGAGTGAGCTGTCGGCACAGAGCCGGTCACAGAGCTCTGTTAGTTCATGACCTGAGCTGAAGTCCGACGCTTAACCAACTGAGCCACCCAGGTGCCCCTGTTTTTTGTGTTTTTAAGTGTATTTATTTTGAGAGAGACAGAGAGAATGCTAGCAGGGCAGTGGCAGAGAGAGGGGGAGAGAGAGAATCCCAAGCAGGCTTTGAGTTCAGCACAGAGCCTGACGCGGAGCTTGATCCCACAACCAGGAAGGAGATCATGACTGAGCCAAAATTGAGAGTCCAATGCTTAACCGACTGAGCTGCCCAGGCAACTCTGAAAATGTTTAATGTACACTAAGCTAAGCTATGATGTTGGGTAGGTTAAGTGTATTAAATGCAGTTTCCGCTTATGGCATTTTAAACCAACATGGGATTATCTACATGTGACCCCATCATAAATTGAGAAAAAATCTGTAATTTGAAAACTCAATCCATGATTATAGATTCTTTCTGATTTAAACACTGTATTTGTGTTTTTCTTTTTCTCCTTTTTTTCTTGAATAGGTTTGTCAATGGATTATCTATTTTATTGATCTTTTCCAAGTATCAGCTTATGGGTGAAGTTATCAATTCCAGTTTTCTGTTTTCATTTATTAATTTCAAAATTTATGTTTATTAATTCCTCTTTGCACTCTTTTATGTTTTTGCTTTCCCATAACTTCTTTAGTTGAGCACTCAATTAATTTATATATATATTTTTCTTTCTTGGATCATATAAACACCCAGGAGTGTGGCTTTCTTTTGAACACCTGCTTTGAAGAGATTTCATGAGTTTTGACCTATGATGGTCCCATTATAGTTTCTTATTTGAAACAGGATTTACTTGGGGAATCTTTTAGAATTTCTTACTTATTGAGGGTTTATGTAAATTTTCTTATTCATTTCTAATTTTCTTATATTTTTACCAGGTAATAGATATTAAAATTTTGTTTCTTTTATGACTTTACAGAGATTTACTTCATTGTTATATCATTAATAATTTTTGTAAAGTGTAGGGAAAAATGGGAAAGTTAATCTTTTTAGACTACAAATATTGATATTTATATATCAATATCAATAGTCAGACACTTAGTACCTGTTATTACTTATATTATTTTTTGTTTGTTTTTAAGATTATAGAAGGCTTTGAATGGATATGAACTGAAAGAATATCATTAATAAACATTCTGTATAATAGAAAGTGCCCAAAATAACTTCTTCCTAATTATGTTTTAATCAAAAATACGTACTCTGTGGGGCGCCTGGGTGGCTCAGTTGGTTAAGCGTCTGACTTCAACTCAGGTCATGATCTCCCTGCTCTTGAGTTTGAGCCTGGTGTTGGGCTCTTTGCTGACAGCTCGGGGCCTGAAGCCTGCTTCAGATTCTATCTCTGTCTCTCTGCCACTCTTCTGCTTGCTCTCTGTCTCACTCTCTCTCAAATATAAAATAATTTAAAAAAATTTTAAAAATCTCTGAAAAAACAGTTTATAAATGAAACTCTGAACAAGTTTACAATCATACAAATTTCAGGATTCTGACATCTATGAATTTAAGAAATTTTATGTTGTCTCTGCAGACTTATAAATGAGAATGTTTCTAACCAAATTCAGAAAATATTCCAAATAACTAAGTCAAAATTCATCTTTTGTTATATCTGTACATAATCCTGATTGTCCCCTATTGGTTTCATTATACTTCACTACACTAGCATGTCCTGGATATTTAGTGGGTTAAAGAAAGAAGTAAATCTGTAAAGCATATATACTGATGTAGTTATTCCCAGTGAAGTATTCTAACAGGACAGGTTGGCTTGTTTTTGTTTTTTCTTTTTCTTTTTCCATCACTTATTATCTCAAGTCGAATTGAATTGGAAGTGTTTTGTACTTTAAAATATTAGTGGAGGGGCTCGTGGGTGGCTCAGTTAGTTGAGCATCTGACTTCAGCTCAGGTCATGATCTCGCTGTCCATGAGTTCAGGCTCCACATCTGGCTCTGTGCTGACAGCTTAAAGCCTAGAGCCTGCTTCAGATTCTATGTCTTCCTCTCTCTCTTCCCCTCCTTCACTCATACTCTGTCTCTCAGAAATGAATAAACACTAAAAAATTTTTTACAAAAATAAATAAAATGTTAGTGGAGGGGGACCAGGGTGGCTCAGTTGGTTAAGCATCCAACTCTTGATTTCAACTCAGGTTATGATCTCATGGTTGTGAGATCAAGCCTTGCATCAGGCTCTATGCTGGGCAGAGAGCCTGCTTGGGATTCTCTCTCCCTCTCCTTCTCTTCTCTTGCTTGTTCGCAGGGATGTGTGTGTTCTCTCTTAAATAAAATAAAATAAAATAAAATAAAGAATAGAATGAAGTAAAATACAGGNAAAAATAAATAAAATGTTAGTGGAGGGGGACCAGGGTGGCTCAGTTGGTTAAGCATCCAACTCTTGATTTCAACTCAGGTTATGATCTCATGGTTGTGAGATCAAGCCTTGCATCAGGCTCTATGCTGGGCAGAGAGCCTGCTTGGGATTCTCTCTCCCTCTACTTCTCTTCTCTTGCTTGTTCGCAGGGATGTGTGTGTTCTCTCTTAAATAAAATAAAATAAAATAAAATAAAATAAAGAATAGAATGAAGTAAAATACAGGGGCGCCTGGGTGGCTTAGTCGGTTAAGAGTACGACTTTCGCTTAGGTCATGATCTCACGGTTCGTGGGTTCGAGCCCCGTGTCGGGCTCTGTGCTGACTGCCAGCTCAGAGCCTGGAGCCTGTTTCAGTCTGTGACTCCCTCTCTCTCTGGCCCTCCCCTGCTCACGCTGTCTCTCTCTCTCTCTCTCCTAGAAATAAATAAAACATTTAAAAAAAAAAAAAGAAGAATGAAGTAAAATACAATGTTAGTGGGTGTCCCTGAGCAGTGAATCTCTGTGGAAAGTTACCACTTTTCATGATAGACATAAACAAAACACTTAATTGTGAAAATACATGACTAAGAACCAATATTTATTGCAAAATGATCATTACTTTATAGTTCTAGAAATTGTATAAATCAGAATTGAAGTACCTTTAGAAGCTGATAAGTTTACAAGAATTAATATCATCTGAATACTTATTTTCTGTAGCTACCATGACACACTGAAGTTTCCTAAATGTTTCTAAATAGTTGACTGAGAGTCTAAAAAAGGAAACCACCAATCTAGAAAATAATTTAACTGGGACTATGTAGTGTTTGTAATGGAAATAGCACTAAAATTCAATTTGCTTTTTCTGGACTTTTTCCCAGTTTTATTTTGTTTGAAAGGAAATAGCATTTTTCTTAATACTAACAAAGACTTTTTTTTTTTTTTTACTAACAAAGATAATTATAAATAAATGTCAGAACAGTTTGTTGATTTAAAAAATTTCACTCGATAGGAAACATGTGGATGCCTATAAAGCTTACTTGCATCTCAGATACATTTAGGTCCTTAAAACTTCTTTGCCAATGAACTTTTTCAGAGAGTTCATATATCATGATATTTCAACTTATAAAACTAATTTTGTTTAGTTCTATTGTATCAAACTTTCTTTTAATAATATTTTTTAAACTTTACTTATTTATTTGAGAGAGAGAGTGTGTGAGCTTGAATGGGGGTGGGGGATGGGGTAGGGAGAGGGCAAGAGAGAGAATCCCAAGCAGGACAGCATAGAGCCTGTGGGCAGGGCTTCTTGATCTCAGGAGCATTGAGCTGAAACTGAGCGTGGGACACTTGACTGACTGAGCCCCCCAGGTGCCCCTAAACTTTTATTTTCAAAATTTTAATTTGCTTCATGAGGTGGTAAGACAAAAGCCCTTGTGTTTGTTTCTCCAAATAGAGTGTGCCTGTAAGTTATGGAAACATCTTAATCTCCTGGGTTTCTTTCCCTTAACTTTCATTTGGAAATAATAAGAGAAAAATTAGAAATTAAAACAAATGAAGAAACCTCGTTGGCACAAAGAAGCAGAACACAAGTAAAAGTCCCCCAACTACCTCGTCATCCAACCAGTGTTCCAAGTTACATGAAATATGTCATGTGAAAAAGAATGTGGGGGGACATGCCTAGAAAATAGAGAAAATGATACAGAAAAGGTTTGAGGATGAAGTAAAATGGAAACTGCTCTTAACTGTTGATTTTGTGTCTGAATGTTGGAAATAAGGAGTTATGTAACCGTGTTGTTCTGCCCTCTCTCCCTTCCTCTGATCTTTGAAGTGTGTCACTCTTTCATTTTGCCATTCAACAGTCTGACATGCAAAAGCTTTGTTCAGACAGTTTAATTTAATCACTGCCACTGGTTCAACAAGATGATAAAATCCCCTGTGCTGTACAGCAGCCAACATCGAGCTCACTGTTATCTGATACTGTTTGAAGCTTCTCTCATGAACGCATGCTGATAACACAAGAACTCCAAACATGTCATAAACAGTATATTAATGCCCCAGTTGGAATTCCATTAGAATAAGCAGTATATGAAGTTGAGCCCATTCAAGTGGGCCAATGTAATAAAATGTAATTTGGACTAATCTTCCCAAAGAATGTCCTGTGTTTGAAGCTGACAGTCTCCTATCACATGCAACAGTAATTGCTTGTTGACTGCATGGCAGACTTTTGAATCATGGCCTTTGTGCTGCAAGCACCTTCCAGGTGTCTCAGCTAGAAGACAATCTGTCTCTTTGTTTGAGTGGAAAGACTTCTAAACTATAAATAATAAAACAAGCAGTGAGTATTTTAATGAATATTGCTCATCTAGATTGGAATTTGTGGAAATCTGAGACAGGAGGAGTTTAAAGTCAAAACACAACAGAACACTGATTCTTTGAAGTGTTAGTTTCAATGATCATGTCTTTAAATTTTGCTAATTTAAAATGTATGACAGTACCACAGATATTTACGTATAAAAGGCTTACTCAATTTAGAAAATGCAAAACTATTGGGGGAAAGATGAAATTATAGTTTTGCAATTTAATAAAGCACCCATGAAATCTTTTCCTTCTTTCGATATTAAAAATATGACGCATGAAAGGATTGCGGATCGGTTTAAATTAAATGCTATTTATTCAAGAAACTATTGAAAAAAACCAGAACACCACACAGTAAGTTACAATATTAAAATGCATATGTAATGCTTACTCTTCCAGGCATCGTTCTAATGTTTTATTTGTTCCAGATCTTTAAGCCCCACAACAACTCTTTTTTTTTTTTTTTTTAGCAGGTGAGGTCAAAAGAGGCTGAATAATTTGTTCAAGATCCGAGAGCTATTGGTAGAAATGGGATTTAAACCCAGGCAGTCCTTTCCAGAGTCTGTGCTCTAAACAATTACACTTCTATTGCACTCAGAGAGGGCCATGTTTATGACAATACAAAAAAATACTATTTAAAAATTCTATTTTGGTGAACAGTGCACGTTGGAGATGGCTGGTCTGTGCTACTGCAAGAGTGATCGCATATGCAGATATAATCACGTTAATTCCATGTGTAAATCTTCTCAGCGATTCCTCACTTGTCAGCACTCTTTAGCAGGGCTCAGGAATGCCTTCTATAGCTCACATTTTGCCCTCTGCATTTATGCCCCACGCCTCGAATGTTCCAGTGACAACTGATTATTTGCAGTCAGTAAAAAGTTTTTGTTTCTAATTTCAATGAGCTTTTCATTCATTAGAGAAAGAAAGTAAACATGTGTGATGTAATAGACACTGTATCTAGGTATACATCAATGACGAGAACAAAGATCTGTATCCTCATGGAGTTCACTTGCTAGTGCAGAAAGACCAACTAGCAATGAGTATCAGAGATAAGTAAATTATAGTGTTAGAAGGTGATAAATACCATGGGGAAAAGATTAGAGGAATTGAGAACATGAGGTGGTAGATTGGGGAGACAGGTGAGATGCACTGTCATAGAGTGTTTGGGTAGGTGACATTTGAGTAAGATTTGACAAAGGGATGGGAATTAGCCATGTGGGGATTTGGAAGAAGAGCTCCAGCAGAGGGAACACCTGGTGCAAAGACTCTAAAATGGAAATATGCCTGTCTTGTGCCAACGGGGAGCAGTGAGTAGGGTGAAGAGGTCGGAGGGATCATAGTACCAGAGAAATGAGAGAGGGCAGTTGAGGGTCTCAACTGTGGATGCCTGCTAGACCATTGAAAAGCTTAGCTTTCATGCTGAGTGAGAAGGGGGGCCATTGCCGGGGATTCCAGTGACCTGATTTACATTGTAACGCGTTGATGCGGGCCCCTGGGTTGAGATGGGACTGTGGAGGGAAGCAGAATTAGAAGCAGTGTGACTAGGCAGGAAGGAGCCTCTTGCAGGTGAGAGATGATGTTAGAACAGCACAGGTGGTGAAAAGGCGACAGATGGTGGATGTATTTTGAAGGTAAAGACAACAGTCTTTCCTGATGGACTGGATAGAGGTATGAGAGAAAGAGGACTCAAGAATGCCTCTAAGTTTTCTGTTCTGAGCCACTGGAAAGATGGAGTTGCCGGCAATGTGAGGTGGAGAGAGCAGGAATTGGGGCAGATTAGGGGGAAAGAATGGGAATTTGGTTTTGGGTGGGTTAATGTCGCACCTTCTGAAATAGTCTTTCCAATTTTTACTGTCTAGCAAAATTCTACTTGTTTTTTAATAATCACCTCAGGCTTTCCTTGCTCACCACCCCCTTTCCTGAGTAGGGTCATTTGTTTTCTTCTGGACCCAGTAGCCTTCTCTGTAAACCTCTAGTAGGGTCCTTTCCACCCTGTTACACTTGATGGTACATTGCTTTTCCTCTAGACTGTCATTTTTTAACTCTATATCCCCAGTAGCCAGCACTTAGTGCCTGGCTTAATTAGCATTTATAGAATAAGCAAAAAAATAAAGTCACTGTATGTTCAAATAGTGATCTTAGAATTTGTGAAAATCAGAAAATTGTAAAGAAAACTAGGGCTTTGATTTAGGTGAGGAAAGCTGCCCACGACAGTCTTCTCCTAAGAACTCCCAGATAGCTGATCGATGGCAAGGCCATTCTTCCAGTTTTGTGGATTCATAAGAGATTCTACCAATGTTTAAGATAAAGAATCTTCTAGGGGCGCCTGAGTGGTTAAGTGTCTGACTTTGGCCCAAGTCATGATCTCCTGGCTCGTGGGTTCAAGTCCCATGTCGGACTCTGTGCTGACAGCACGGAGCCAGGAGCCTGCTTCAGGTTTTGTGTCTCCCTCTCTCTCTCTGCCCCGCCCCCCTGCTCATACTCTGTCTCTCTCTTCTTCAAAAATAAATAAACATTAAGAAAAAAAAATAAGGAATCTACTCATTGTTATACAGCAAATCGTACAGTTTTCCTACATCATTTAGTGCTACCACCTGTGACCTGTTATGGGTTGAATTATGTTCCCCCAGATAGAACCGTTGAAGTTCTAGGCTCTCACCACCTCAAAAAATGACCTTTTTTGGAAACAGGATCTTTACAGAGGTAGTCAAGTTCAAATAAGGTCATCTGGGTGAGCCTTTTCCAATGTGGCAGGTGTCCTTATACCAAAAGGAAATGTGGACACAGAAGAAGACACTGCATAGATGGAAGGTGATGTGAAGAGATACAAGAAGACAGCCATATGCTGGAGTGATGCATCCCAAGCCAAGGAACAGCACGGATTGCTGGTAAACCCCAGAAGACAGAAGAGGCAAGCAAGGACTCCCTTAGGGCCATCAGAGAGAGGGTGGTCCCGCCAGCACCTTAATTTTGGACTTCTATCCTCCAGATCTTTTTGTCGTTTTAAGCTATTGAGTTTTTGATACTCCCTTGAAATGACCTAAGAAACTATTATACCTCTTCTTCACTTTTTCCAAGTGGCAGATAAATGATCACATGACCATACATTTTTCTTCTACAGTGAAGCAATGTGGCATATGTTCGGGAACACGTACTTTAGTCTCTGTTAGAGTTCAAATCCTGACTCTAGAGCTTACTGGCTATGCGACCTTGAGAAATTGCCTTCACCCCTCTGAGCCTCAAATTCCTCAGTTGTAAACCAGGAATAATAATGACATGCACCTTAAGGCATTTTTGTGATAATGAATTGGAGTAGTGCACATCAAGCATTTGAAGTATGCTTGGTATACAGTTCACAAAGATTAATCTGCTAAGGTTTCTAGATGCACAAGGAAGAACTGTAAAATTCACTTGGGAATGTAGGATCAGTAATGGGAGTGTCCCATTCACAAAAATAGTGTGAAAGTAAGATGTTGGGAACTCAGATTCCATTAATAAACTGTACTCAATAGTTTATGATAAAAAGTTTTTTTTTACTTATTTGTATTTTCCTTTGCCTGGAAAATTCCAGAAAAACAAAAAGGGGTTACCTAATTAAAAATGACTTTATTAAGGTATGAATGACATGCAAAAATTACATATATTTTAAGTGTACTATGTGAAGTTTTGACCTATGAAATCATTACCACAATCAAGATACTGAGCATGTCAGTCATGTCCAAACATTTCCTCATCCCTCTGTAATCCTTTCTCACATCTCCCCTCCAAAACTCCCACTGCCCCAACAACCTCTAGCCCAGGCAACCTCTGCTCTGCCTTCTGTCACTACAGACTACTTTGCATTTTCTAGAGTTTTATATAAATGGAATTGCACATCATGTACTCTTTTTGTCTGGCTTCTTTTACTTAGTACAATTATTTTGAGATTCATCTATATTGTTGCTTGTATCAGTACTCTATCTTTTTGTTGCTGATTAGTTTTCCATCGTATGGATATATTACCATTTGTTGAGGGGCACTTGGATTGTTCTGAGTTTTGGCCATTGCAAATAAAACTACCACAAACAGTCACATGCAGATTGTTGTATGGACATATGCTTTTCATTTCTCTTGGCTAAATATCTAGGAGTGGAATGGTTGGGTCATACGACAAGAGTCTACTTAACATTTTAAGGAAATATCAAAGATCTGTGTCATCTTACATTTCCATCGGAAGTGCATAAAAGTTTCAGGGGCACCTCAGTGGCTCAGTTGAGCGTCTGACTTCGGTTCAGGTCATGATCTTGTGGTTTGTGAGTTCCAGACCCACATCGAGCTCGCTGCTCTCAGCACAGAGCCCACCTCAGATCCTCTGTCCCCCTCTTTCTGCCCCTCCCCTGCTTGTGCTCTTTCAAAAATAAATAAGACATTAAAAAAAGAGACGTGTATAAAAGTTTCAGTTACTCCACATCTTTTTCAATGCTTGGTAAGGTCAGTTTGTAAAGTTTTAGCCATTCTAATAGGTATGTAGTGATAGCTCATTGTGGTTTTAATTTGCACTTCCTTAATAACTAATAATGTTTCGTATCATTTCGTGTGTTTATTTGGAATTAGTATATCTTCGTTGGTGAAGTGTTTGTTTAAATCTTTCGCTTATTTAAAAAATTCAGTTGTTTTCTTCTTAATTATTTTTTCAAGTTTAACTGAAATATAGTTGGGTTATTGTGTTAGTTTCAGGTGTGCAGCACAGTGGTTCAATAATTAAATACATTATGAAATGCTTGCCATGGTAAGTGTAGTTAGCCTCTGTCACTGTACAACATTTTGATAATATTATTGACTATGTTTCATATGCTGTATTTTTCATCCCTGTGACTTATTTATTTTATAATTGGAAGTTTGTACCTCTTCATCCCCTTCACTTATCTCACCTGTGTCCCCAACCCCTTCTGCCTCTGGCAACCACCAGTTTGTTTTCTGTATTTATGAGTCTGTTTCTTTTTGTCATGAATGGCATGATTTCATTCTTTTTTATGGCTGAGTAATATTTTATTGTGTTTATACCACATCTTCTTTATCCATTTATTGGCTGATGAACACTTAAGTATCTCCATATCTTGGCTACTGTAAATAATGCTATGATGAGCAGAGGGTGTATATATTTTTTGAAATTAGAATTACTGAGTCATATAGTATGTCTTTATTTTTAAATTTCTGAGGGATCATTGTTGAACCCACATTCGGCCACCCACCACTTAAAAAGCTAATACTCAAGAACTTTGATTGGAAAGGAGTTTGGACTGGCAACCTGGGGACAAGTTAGACTCTTGTCCAAAGGCCTACTCCAGAGTTTCTGCCTGGCACAGGTGTTTTTAAAAGGGTTTAATCAGTTAAGGGGGTACAGTGGTCTGTGATGTTTCTTGATGATGGGGAGGCTCCATGGTGCCAGCTACAGAGTTATCATGGTGCTCAGAGGTTGTGCAAGAAGTTCTGGCTCCTTGATATCTCGGGGCAGGTTGTGCAAGAGGGCATGGTTCCTTAGTGCCTGGGGATTGGACAAGAAAATTCTGTTCTTTCTGCAAAGGAGGTCAAGGTCTACAGATGCACAAAGGGAGGTCATTTGTGTGACCTAAAAAAAGAAAAATATTTTGTTTAAAAAGCTGCTGGGCTAATCAGGAAGCCAAGGCAGCATCAAACAGACTTGCTGACTTCTGTGGTCTGAGAAAGTTCTTATCCTTCATTCCCCAAGGCCAGTGGTCTGCACATCTCGAAGAAAGTAAATTAGTTCTATTACAGATCAAAAGGGCCTTAGGTCAACAAGTTAACTTTTGAAGGAAGCTAACTCTGAACACCAGCTGTTTCTGCTGTTCCAGAACTTCCATATTGGTTTCCACAGTGGCTGTAGCAAGATACATTCCCACCAGTGGTGCATGAGGTCCCGCTTTCTCCACATCTTCACCAACACTTGTTATTTCTTGTCTTTTTGATACTAGCCGTGCTGACTGGTGTAAGGTGTCATCTCACTGCGGTTATCATTTGCATTTCCCTGATGACTGAGCATCTTTCATGTGTCTGTTGGTCATCTGTATGTCTTCTTTGGAAAAATGTCTATTCAGGTCCTCTGCCCACTTCTAATTGGGTTGTTTGGTTTTTTGGTGCTGAGTCTGAGTTCTTTATATAATTTGGATACTAACCCCTTATCAGATACGTCATTTGCAAATATCTCCTCTTATTCAGGAGATTGTTCTTTTGTCTTGTTGATAGTTTCCTTTGTTGTGCAAAATTGGGTTGTTTTCTTATTATTGTTTTAAGAATTTTTAATATATTCTAGACAAAATTTCATTATCAAATATATGCTTTGCAAATATTTTCTCCAGGTCTAGGATTTGTTTTTTCCTTCTCTTAACAGTGTCTTTCAAAGAGCAGAAGATTTTAATACAAATGAAGTCAAATTTATCAACCTTTTCTTTTATAAGTCATACTTTTGGTGTCATATTTAAGAAATCTTTGTAACCTAACCCAAGGTCACAAAGATTTTTTTTTTCCTACACTTTCTCTTTGAAATTTTATAGTTTTGGTTTTTGCACTTAGGTCTATAATTCCTTTTTTTCATTAATATTTTTTATATGATAATGAAAAGATATAATAATTTGAATAACTACTTTACCAATTTGAATTTTCCTCTTTGTCTGTGAGACCGAGTAAAGCAAAAAGGGGTGGGAACTTCCTTTTCTTTTTAAGTCCTATTGTTACATAGTGAGCCATTTTTGGCAATTTTCTTTCAACAACTGATCTTTCATCTAAGTCACCATCCTGTTTAAGGTTTCATTTCTGTATATAGTATGACCAAACTCAAACGGTTGGTCCAGCTGTATTTTCTCCAGAGAAAGAATGCCTTAGAGGAATCCTCATTAACTAAGTTTTAGGCTCTAAGTTTTTGGGTTCAAGTGGCACCTTACCTGTTACTGTAAAGTTTCTGCAACAGCCTAAGTGGTAGTGCCTTGAAAGAGTTTAGGTGTGTTTCCAAAAGTTTGAATGATGGCTAGGAAACAGCCAGGGAGTTTGCATTTTCTCTTACAAATTAGTTACTGTGAATTTCATTGGTGTACTGAGCACAACTGCTTTTAATTCACTGCATTCTCATAACCGATGAATGGCAAAATTGGATTAGATGGAAAATAGTTCTAACTCTGTGTATTTCCTTGAATCTCAGACTTCACTTGGCTCTCTCACTGCTCAGTTATTCTGTTCTCTTTCTACTGTCCCTGGAGTATAAGAAAATAGTTTTAGTATTACTAATTTCAGTAATTTTGAGTAAATAGAATTAGTGTCATTAGAATGGCACTGTTCTGCATAATTTTAGCATCCCTGGACTTCATTGGCAAGACTATTACTTTGTTATATCATAGTGAACAAAACAAACTACCTGATATATGTAGTTTTGGTCTCCTGAAATTCATAATATGTATCAGTAGCTATAAAAATACATTTCAGAAAAGAATTTGAAAGTGACCAAAAAAAATCAATCACAATTGCTTTATAAATATGCCTACTATGCACCAATTTCTTGCTTCCTCTTTTAACAAAATTTATCCATCCATTAAGTCATAGACAAGTAAACAAAAATGAATTGTCATTTGTGTTATTTTATTAGTGTCATAAGAGATTATGGCATATTATTGACTTCTCCAAGAATATTTTACTTGAGGAGGCACAGTTTAACATGCACAAATCAAGATCAGTATTGGATATGCATTAATTTTTCCAAAAATGCTGCAAGGCAATTTTTCTCTACAAATCCTTTGTTGATATTTATAGTTCTATAAAAAATTATCATTGTGGCCAAGTGATAGTTTAGCTAAGCTTTAATTATAAGAAATGGATTGTTATTTGTATTGCTACTTTGAATCCCAGATTTATTTACTGACCACTTAATTTATTTGCTAATGCTTTCCCAAAATAAGTCTGGAGAGTTTGAAACATTTTTGCCCACTCCATTTATTTCAATATCATTCATTTTTATCATTAGAGATCCTTAGTAGTTTAGGGGTTGTTACTTTACCTTCAGTGGATATGTGAGTTTCATTGATACATTCTAAAATCCGGTCAATTCTGTGATATGAACAGTCATTGTTAGATCTTAGGGTATTTAAATCATTGGCAGAGGAAATATCCTTATATTTTTAAGTCATATTTTGGGCTTCATGATTCTATGCAACTCAATTTTCAAATAGTTAGTTTCTATGTCATAGATAAAATACTCTCATGAGACTAGATGCTCATGATATTGTTTTTGCTCTTGTTTATGATGAAAATATGAGAACACATTTAAATCAAGCTCATGTCGCATGTACATTCTTTAAAATTCCCTTGTGTGCCTCATCTGGCTCAAGTAAGACTTTTAGAGGGGCCTACTGTCATCTTTATTTCAAATGTGTTCTTTACTGCTTAGATGACAGTAGTAAAAAAAAAAATCTCTTTTCTCTTTCATTTGATTTCTCAATCAATTTAAAGTTTCTATCTTGTTTAAAGGACTCTCATATTGCTAATTATAAACAAATTCTTTTTTTAAATTGAGATATAATTGACATACATTATATTAGTTTCAGGTATATAACATAATTATTTGATATTTGTATGTATATACATTGCAAAATGATCACCATAATAGGTCTAGTTAACACTCATCAGTACATATAGTTATAGGATTTTTTCTTGTGATGAGAATTTGTAAGATCTATTCACTCAGCAAGTTTCAAACGTGCAAGATAGTATTAACTCTATTCATCACTCTGTACATAGCATCACGTGAGTTATCAATTTTATAATTGGAAGTCTGTCATTTTGTCTCCTTTCACCCATTTCACCCAACTCCTGCCTCTGGCACCCACCGATCTGTTCTCTGTATCTATGAGCTTAGTTTAACACATCCTTTCCCTGATTAGATAATGAACTCTTCGAGGGCAGAGACCACTTTTTATTCTAATTAAAAAAGAAAAACTACTTTATTAGGGTATGCTTGACATGCNAATTATTTGATATTTGTATGTATATACATTGCAAAATGATCACCATAATAGGTCTAGTTAACACTCATCAGTACATATAGTTATAGGATTTTTTCTTGTGATGAGAATTTGTAAGATCTATTCACTCAGCAAGTTTCAAACGTGCAAGATAGTATTAACTCTATTCATCACTCTGTACATAGCATCACATGAGTTATCAATTTTATAATTGGAAGTCTGTAATTTTGTCTCCTTTCACCCAACTCCTGCCTCTGGCACCCACCGATCTGTTCTCTGTATCTATGAGCTTAGTTTAACACATCCTTTCCCTGATTAGATAATGAACTCTTCGAGGGCAGAGACCACTTTTTATTCTAATTAAAAAAGAAAAACTACTTTATTAGGGTATGCTTGACATGCAGAAAGCTGTAGGTATTTAAAGTGTACAACTTGGTGAGTTTAGAGAGAAGTATATATGTGTAAAACCATCATCACAATCAATGCCATAAATATATGCAGCACGTCTAAAAGTTTCTTTTTTCCCTTTTAATTTATTTTTGTGGTAAAAATGCTTATAATATCTATATTCTAAGTAAATATTTCAAGTATACAATACAGTATTGTTAACAATAGGTTATAGTATACTGCTGATCTCTAAGACTTATTCACCTTCCATAAATGAAACTTGCACGTTTTGACCAACAGTTACTCAATTTCCCTTGTTCCCCCCAACCCTTAGTAACTACCATTCCACTCCCTGCTTTTATGAGTTTGACTCATTCAGATGCCCCATACAAGTGGGATCATGCAGTATTTGTCCTTCTATGTCTGGCTTATTTCCTTTAGTGTAATGTCCTCCAGATTTACTTGTGCTGTTGCAAATGATAGGATTTCCTTCTTTTTCAAGGCTGAGTAATATTCCATTATATGTAATGAAGTACTATAGTTTCTTTATCCATTGATGGTCATTTAGATGGTTTCCATGTCTTGGTTATGGTGAATAATGGTGCAATAAACATGGGAATGCTTATGTTATATCTCTTCAAGATCCTGATTTCAATTCCTTTCGATATATACCCAGAAGTGGGATTGAGGGATCATGTGGTGGACCTATTTTTAATTTTTTGAGGGAACTTTATACAGTGTTCCATACTAGCTATGCCAATTTATGTTTCCACCAATAGTGTGTGAGGATTGCCTTTTCTCCACAAACTCACCAACACTTACTATCATTCTCTCTCTCTCTCTCTCTCTCTTTTTATTTTGGTAATAGTCACCTGAACAAGTGTGAGGTAGTATCTCTATCCCATACATCTATTTTTACTTTTGATGCCTATGCTTTTCAATAAATCATTGCCAAGGTCAGTGTCAAAATAAGAAATTTTTTCCTTATCTTTTCTTCTAAGGTTTTACAGTTTAAGTCTTTAATCCGTTTCGAATTAATTTTTACATGAGTACAATTTTATTCTTTTGCATATGGATATCCAGATTTTCCAACACCGTTAGTTGAAAAACCTATCCTTTCCCCGTCGTGATTATTGGCACCCTTGTTGAAAATCAGCTCACCATATATGTGATGGTTTATTTCTGGCTTCATTGGTTTATATGTCTGCTTTTATGCCGGTACCATATTGTTTTGATTACTATAGCCTTGTAATATATGTTGAAGTCAGGAAATGTGATGCTTTCAGCTTTGTTCTTGGTCAAAATTTCCTTTGCTATTCAAGATCTTTTATCATTCCATATGAATTTTAAGACTGTTGTTTCTATTTCTGTGTATTGTGTTGGATAGTATAGACATCTTGAAAATATGTTACTTTCCAATTAATTAAGAAGGCATGCCTTGCCATTTATTTGTGTCCTTTTAAATTTCTTTCATTACTGATTTGTAGCTTTCAGCGTACAAGTCTTTCACCTCCTTGTTTACAAGTCAAAGGTGTCACAAGAAAAGGAAACTACACATGATGTAGTTTACAGTACACATGATGAACACAGATGCAAACATACTTAATATATTAGCAAAGAGGATTCAAGAACATATTAAAAGGATCATACACATGACCGAGTAGGAATTATCCCTGGGATGCATGGATGGTTCAACATACAAAAATCATTGTGAAATACCATGTTCACAGAATGATGGATAAAAATCACATAATCATTTCAATGGGTGCAGAAAAAACTTTGACAAAATTCAACACCTTTCATGATAAAAGATTTCAACAAATTAGTTATAGGAGGAACATGTCCCAACACAGTAAAGGCCATATATGAAAAGCCCATGACTAGCATCATACTTGGTGAAAATGGAAAGCCCTCTTTTAAGATGCAGAATAAGGTAGGAATGTTCACTCTCGCCACTTCTAGTTAACATAGTCCTGGAAGTCTTAGCCAGAGAAATTAGGTAAGGGAAAGGAATAAACATCAACCAAGTTAGAAAAGAATTAAAATTGTCTCTCTTTGTAGATGACATGATCTTATTTGTAGAAAACCCTCAAAACTTTACAAAAAATTCTAGAACTAATAAAGATATTAAATAAAATTACAAAGATACAAAATCAACATACAAAAATCAGTTTCCTTTTTTCAAACATTAAAAGTGAACTATCCGAAAAGGAAATTAAGAAAAATCCCATTTAAAAAAGTATGGAAAACAGTAAAATGCTTAGGAATAAACTTCTTATAGTAGTTTGTATCATCTACAGTCTTACATATAAGAACCACTCGATACATTTCTGCTGGAGGAGTAAATTTTCAATTTTCTTTTCCTTTTTAAAATAGTTTGTGTTGATTTCTGAGTCCTCGCATAATTTTCTCCTATTTCTGTATTTTTGTCTTCCTTCAAGGCTATGTAATCGGAAAGTGCATTGTAACAGAGCCTACGTAAGAGGCTCTGGTACGAAACATCTCATGCTTTTGATGAGTAAAAAATCTCTTAACATTCACCAGTTACGCTGGCAGTGATAATTAGGGTGGCCACATGTCCTGGGTTGCAGGACAGTGTCAGACTATGTCTTGTCCTCATGTCCTATTGGTCAGCATCTCATTTCAGTCTCATCTTGGGTATCATTTTCCCAGATGGCTTTGCAAAATTTGACACTCTTGTCTAAAGTTTCTGTTTCCTTGTTTTTCATAACTTTGTCCTCTACAGAGTGGTTTTCTCTTCTTCTGGAGTTTGTTTTTCTTCTTAACATCCACATTCTGTTTAGTACTTTTCCTTGTTCAGACTTTTGTTCAAATCTCATGGGTTCAAACCACTGTATCTTTCAGAATGAGTTAGACATGCATGTGTGCTAGTCCCAACTGTTCTGAACTCTCGTCCTGCCCATTAGGTATCCCCCTTGGACAGTTTCTGGCCCATAGAACGTAACATGTCCAGATGTGAAAGTCATCCTTCCCCTTGAGCTTTATTTTGCTGTTGTGCTTTCTATTTTGAATAAAACCATCAATAGTCCCAAGACCATAAAGAGTTTAAACTCTTGAGAGTTTTTTCACTATATGTAATTTGTTGTATTTTTTTAAAGTTTATTTATTTTGAGAGAGAGAGCGCACGCACTGAGGAGAGCATGGGGCCTGATGTGGGACTTGAACTCAGGAACTGTGAGATCAAACTGTGAGATCATGAATTGGGTTGAAATTGAGAGTCGGATGCTTACCTGACTGAGCCACCCAGGTGCCTCTGTTGTGGGTCTTAATAGCTTCTCTTTGATACTGTGTTCTGAATTTGTCCTTTTCACCCTATTCCTTGTAAGTCCTCATTATCTATTAGTTTGATACCTTGCAATAGCCTTACACTTTCTAATCTCTAGCTTCTCTCCTCTTCCTTCTATTTGGCATTTTTGCAAAAAAATATCTTCTTGAAGCCTTTGTTAATTTCTCAATTCCTAAAGAATTCCATTCAATTCCTTAACTGTTATCCAAGACCTTATAAATGGGTCTCAGAGAACATCTTTCCTTGCCCTCTAGTCCTTCCTTAGCACATTTTCCATTCCTCAGCCCATCTGAATGGCCCTGTTCCCATCCTTTTGTCCTTGGCCAGATTTGCATTTTCCATCTTATAACTTGTTAAAATTCTCCTCCTCCTTCAAATTCCGACTCAAATTCTACTTGTTTCACTAAATATAAATACTTACTCTCTCTTTTAGTTTCATTTAGCTATTCCCTGTATGTCTTCCATGCCATGCACATTTTTCTGTCTTGCATTCTACTTATTTGTTTCCCAGCCGGACAATAAGGCCTTTGAAGACAAGATCAGAGGCTGTACTGCATGTGTGTAATTTGTGAACAGCCATCATTTTAAGTGATCAACAAAATAATACAATTAACTATGAGGTCTTGGGCCTCCTGAACCCTTTTATATAAACTGTGTAAGGTCCATCAGTTAGTAAAAGCCTTAAGCAATATATACTGAAGCAGGAGTAAGAGTGAAATCAATTTACAAGTCTACTTTTTTACACCCAGACTGGAGGGGAGGGTCTAATTCATTAAGTATATTATGTTTTGCCAAAACATTATAGGAATGTGCAATTAAAATCAAAGACAATGTGTCAGGGCATCTTATCACCCTATACGATTACTTCCATTCTCATTCCTGTTATTTTGTTTGGAAGTGTAAGTATCAGCATGTGAAACATCATCTCCTTTAAAATAGTCTAATGTAAGATGAAAGTAGTCTTCATGTCCTATTTTCACTAGCTGTGTGACCTTAAATAAGTGACTTAATCTCAATGGCCTCAGTTTCCTCATCTGTCAAATAAGCAGAATAAGAACACATAACATCATAAGGTTGGTGTGAGAAGTACTCGACCTACCTCATGTAATATGTGAGAATAGAGATTGTTAGATATAATGAGCTTAATACCCTTCAGCCATTATTATTGTGTTATTATTTGTCAGGTGGCTTTCGAACCCTTTAGGAAATGACAAAAGTTAAAGGAAAGATTGGAAGTGTCACACTTTAAGATTATATTTTAATTCTTGAAATTCAAGTGTTGAAATAAAAAGTTTAGGAGAAAATATCGCTTTAGCTCTCACTTTGGAGCTTTAATTTTCTGTAATATATATCTGCTCATACATATATGAGAGAAATAAATAATGAATTAAGAAATATAATATGAATGGGATCGCATAACTCACAAATTGAATCTTTCATTAGGAAGTTATTAAGAAGGGACAGAATGTCCTTCATTCAAAAATAAAAAATTAATAATTTGGAGGACCAAATTTTTGATAGTGATAAAATGTGGATAACAAAACCTACATCATTCATTCCCTCAGAAACATTTGCTGAGCACTTATTGTGTGCTAGACACTTAGCCAGGTGCTAAGATTGAGGCTGAGAGTAATGCTGGTCCCCCAGCAGCCCTGCGGGAATGAGGGGCCTGGGGGAGAGAGCATCTAACAGACCATTAGGGCCCAGGGTGGTTTGTGCTACAGTACAAATGCAGTGTGGGAAGCAGTGAATGGGGAGGGAGGCATTCACCGTGGGGAACTGAGAAGAGAGGATGCCGGTGTTGACATGTGACCAGCAAGCAGGTGTGAACTGGACAACTAAAATGAAGAAGGGTCTTTTGTCACGAGGGAGTAACAGGCTAAGTGTGTGTTTGCCTAATACATACTCGTCAGTTAGTGTATGGCGGAGATGGTAGGAAAAGATGCTGAAAGTTAAGTCAGTGTATGGGCCCAATTTACACTTGAATGGGGATCGAGAAGTGTAGTGGTTAAGGGTACACATCTAGAACTCACCTGTGCAACTGTGCTGGGCTCTCACGCTGCTCGTTCTATCACTTCCTAGCTGTGTAAAAATTTGGACTTACTACTTAGTCCAAGCCTCAGTTTCCTCATTTGTAAAAGGGATATAATAATCATAGCTATCTCATGGGCCTTTTGTGGGGGTGGAATGAAACAATCTATGTCTAAAGTGCTTAAGCGCCTGGCAAAAGGGAAGTTCTCAATAAATATTAGTTATTATTAGTATTAGAGCAGATAAATTTGCAGAGCATGAGCAGAGGTGTGATTCATTTTGCCAGATTTGTGCTTTCTCGTAGCAGTTTGCCAAAGCAGAGAAAGGAAAGGGGGAGGCGCTCCATCAGAGAGAACAAAAGGACACTAAGCAGCCAAGTGTGAAATGTGCCGGGTGTTCAAGGAAAGATGAAAAGTTTTCTGTGGTGAGCACAAAGGGAGGTGTTGTAGGATGGGATGGAAAGGTAAGCTGTGGAATGCTTTTAGGCAGGTGAGTGGCCTGTTAGTTTTGAGCCTTAGGAAGACAACCCACCTGGGATTTGGGAGGATTGATGCATGGGGTAGTGGAGGGCAGGAGGAATCTGAAGGCAGGGGGCTCCGTGAGGCTATTATCATAATCCAGGTTTGAGACAGGGCCTGGCTAACCAGGGACTTGTGGGGAGGATGTTTTTATCCATCTTTTGGGACACTACTTAAATGTCTTCTGTTCCGGAAGCCTCAGTTGCTTCATCAAAAATATGATCTCTTCTTTTGGGTCGCTGTTGTTCCAACTTCGATGACTGCACCCAATCTCATTGGGTTCGATTCGTTTTTCTGTTTCATCCACACACATGTAAGCTTCTATCTTATTTATCGTTGTATTCTTGGTGCTTAGCACACAGGCGAATTTAGTAGAACAGTCTCAGAACTTAGAACAGTTGCAGAGAAGCTAAATAAATGTGTGGATTGATTTGGAGTAGTGAGGGGGTAAGAGGGAGAAACTGAGAAAGGCTCTGAGTTGTCTAGCTTGTAAGGCAGAGTGCTGTCAGGATAGGCTAGGCGTCGCTGCAGTAACAAAGAAATCTTGAAATGTTAGTGACACAACGCAACAAGACATTTCTTTTTTTTGCAAATTACAAGGTCAGGTTGATGCTCCGGAGCAACTCTTCTCCATGCAGTGACCCAGTGATCTACGGTTCCTTTGTTCTGTGGTTCTGTAGTCTCAGCTGTGGCTTTTGTGATCACTGCTGATGGGGAATGACAGCTTGGAGATCGCACACTTGCTCCTATTGGCTCTAAGTGGAAGTAACACACGTCTCTTATCTCCGTCATGCTTATAATTTTAAAATCCAGTCAAATAGCAAGCAGGAGATATATAAAAATGTCTGGAAAAAATATATAATACCTATTGAAAGTTGAAAATATGATTTGTAGAAAATATCACCTCTTTGGAAATAGTTTGTTTTTCAAAAACTTAGATTTATTTTCAATTCCTTAGCACACTCTTCCCCTTTTTAAATCAGCAACATTTGATGTTTCTAAAAATGTTTTTAATATTGACAAAACTTGAAATGACTTTTTCCTTCCCTGGCTGGCACAGATTTCTATCCCTGTATCTCAAAATCTTTTCTCCCTTTGGACAGATTTCTCGTGTTTTCTTGAGTGTCAGGCAGGACTTTTGCTTGTTAGCTCTTGGCTTTAAAGGACTAAGTATTTTGAGTATTGTATTATTCATCTCTAGGGTAATAGATAGGCAAGTAATATTCAAAGATCATACAGTACAGAAATCATTTGGCAATTTAGTAAAAGTTTATTAATTTAGAATACATGAGAGAAAAGCAAACCTGTCTTACTGAATAGTCTTAACAGAGAATATTCTAGATGAAATGTGGTTTTAATATCTTATGGACACAGTATATATAATAAACTAAGCTACAAATGGATAATAACGAATCATGGAAGTTAATGAAAAAATTACAATTGGCAATATGTATTTAATGTACTATATAGTAATTGCCAAAAAGATACATTTTGGTAATTTCTAAAGTACACTAAAACTATTGTAAAATTTGTGAGACTTTGGTTAAAAATATGTAGTGCTAGAATAGATAAAGGAAGATTATTTTAGGGGCACCTGGCTGGCTCCATGGGTAGAGTGTGTGATTCTTTGTCTAGGAGTTGTGAGTTCAAGCCCCACACTGGGCAGAGAACTTACTGAAAAAGAAAAAAAGAAAGAAAAGAGAAAAATTATTTTATAATTTTGTTAAATTAGAATCACATGCTTCATATTAGAACCATTACAGATTACAAGGATGTAGACATTTTTACTATATTTGATCATTCTTTCAGTTACATTCAGGATATTAAGTTATGTCTCATTTTGAGAAATCCAATGTCTCATACCTTTCATAGTAAAATAATTTTGAAATGAGAAAGATTTTTTATTAAGACAAACAGATGAATAATGAATATCGCATATGACACAGATATTTTATTTCAGCCTTTCGGAGCATACCACTGCTGATTCCTACTGCAGCTGAGGTCCGTGTGAAATAGTTATTCCACACCATATTTTTTTCATTCTCTTGTATAAATTCACAAGTGATTTTTATAGTACAGTATCAACAGATGGAAACTGGAACTTGGTCTGATTCTTTTAGGAAATTAACCAGTAAGAATAGTGTCTGCACATAGAAAATAAGGTATAAAGTCGAGGCACCTCTCAAGATAATTTATGTTGAGCATATATTCTGACGTCTATCTGAATTACCCAATTGCTTTCATCTATTGAGCCATTTCATCATACATTGCTCTATTTTCCTTTGAATAAAATCACCACTGTGGCTTTTGAAACACGTTCATTATTTATTTATTTATTTATTTGTTTATTTATTTACAAGTGTTTATGTATTTATTTTTGAGAGAGAGGGAGAGGAGCAAAGAGAAAGGGAGACAGATAATCCCAAGCATGCTCTGTGCTGTCAGCCAGAGCCTGACACAAGGCTTGAGCTCACGAACTGTGAGATCATGACCTGAACTGAAATCCAGAGTCAGATGTTGAACCCACTGAATCACCCAGGCTCCTGAAACATGTTCATTTTTTAAAAAGTTTCTTTTTAATGTTTATTTATATATGAGAGAGAGACAGAACGCAAGCAGGGGAGGGGAAGAGAGAGAGGGTGACAGAATTCCAAGCAGGCTCCAGGCTCTGAGCTGTCAGCACAGAGCCCATGAAGGGCCAGAACCCACAAGCCATGGGATCATGAGATCATGACCTGAGCAGAAGTCGCACTCTTGACTGACTGAGCGACCTAGGCTCCCCACACATTCATATTTTAGACCTTGGAAAATTAGGGCAAATTATAAGAAATGGAAGGTTTTTAGTGGTTTTAGCTTACAAAATGGAAACTTTATCCGGCTAAATCCAGTGCTAACGATTAACAAAAACATTAGTGAATTTGTCTTTTGTGCTGGGTTCAGGTCAGGTCCTTGACTCAAAATTCCCAAAAGGTAGAGCCAAAAAGATAGCCAAATTTCTATCCATTATATTAATGGGACAGACAGCAATATTGGCTCTGTAGTTCACCCAGACAACATTGCAATTATAGCAGTAAATGGTGTACGACATTAAAGAAACAAGGACTAAGGCATGGTCATCATTCACACTTCATATTTGCTAACAGTAGTCTGGGTGCCCTCCCCAACATTAATACTGAATTTAGGTAGGAGGGAATCTGTCAGGCAGGCTCACTCCTCTGCTACGTGCAAGCAAGTGAGTGTTCATCAGTTGTGGGCGGGGTGCTTCCTCGAGCAAACCTCTCCTGGCCAGTCGGAACTCATCTAGAAAGTGAGCCCAGGCAGTTCCAGCCTGATTCCTTTTAATGTCACAGTTCATTTGCAGAACCATAACTGGAATCAAGAATTAAAAAGCCTTGTATAAAAGTCAGTAACATTAAACCTTTAAGACTCATGTTTCATGTGTCATAAAAAGTCTATGAAAGGATTTTATATTCTGTACAGTGTTTTAGCACTTTCAATCACTTTTTTTCAACATAACTTTTGTGAACACTTTTATAGCCTCTAAATGAAAAACTAAACTATGTGTCATTCAAAAAAAAACGTTTTATGGATCACAGATTTTAATAAAAGTTCTGCACCATAACAAGCGCCTGATAAACCTTTATTAAAATTCATTAAAAATATTGAAAAATATTTTAACAGAAATTAGACCTCATGTTTTAGTAAACATGGCAAATCACTCTTCAAAGGGTCTACTTATTTGTTTATCACATATGTAGATTCTGCATGGCGAAATGATGAATTTTAGGATTAAATAACTTGCAATTCACCAGTAGGAAATATTACTTTGTATATTGTGGGAATAATGCTCTTAGCTTCTGATCTGTAAAAATCTTTGATAATTATGATATATATGTGTTTATTATATGCAAATACAAACAAAAACAATGGAAACATTTCTGAAAATATGTTTTATATAATCTGGTATCTCCTTGTATCATAACCACATCAGGGTCATTATTTGAATGCGGTTCTAAAGGACCAGAGAACAGATATGACTAAGCTTTTCAAATGCATTTAAGAATTCATGCTCTTAGATACATTTTCTGTATATTATTTATTTTGTTTTTTATTAATTTTATAATGGCTGCATAATATTTCATACAGTTCTGTAGCTGTTGCTTCCATTTCATCTTGTAAATAATACTGCAATAAAAATACTCATGCCCATGTGTTTTTCTTACAATTTACTTTTTCCTTAGGATATTGCTGTGAATACTTTTATTGGGACAAATTGTGTGAACTTTTTTAAATCTCATAAAACACACTGCCAAATTGCTTTTCAGGAGGATTCAATAGATTTAAAATGCCCCCTTCGGTACATTGGCTACTGGTTTAAAAATATTTTGGCCAAGATTAGAGATTTTCACTTAAATATTTGTTAACGTGGCATGTGAAAAACAGTAGTTTCTTTTTTTCATTTTTGACACACAAAAAGCTGTACATATTTAATGTATACACTTGATTAGTTTGAAGAAAAGTATATACCCATGAAACCATTATCACAAACTGTGCCATAAACTTACCCAATTGTTTCCTCTTGTTTTCTAATTTACTAATATTATTATTGTTATTTTTTTGTGCTAATTGACAACTTTATTGTCTTTATAGGATCATGTGTATATAAAGGCTCTGATACATTGATAAATTGGTATACCTAAATTTATTCATCCATATACTTATTTAAATATTATCCACATACCTATCTATACTCATATATAGATGTGTAAAATACTCAAGAAGCTAAAAATCATATAAATATAACATGTCTTTAATATTATCTACATACATATAGACATGTAGATATAGATATACACAGAAAGGAAAACACCATAGTTTTAGGGGGATAGATTGTTATTATTTTGTAGTGTCAAGGTTTTGAGTGTGTGTGTGTGTGTGTGTGTGTGTGTGTTTGTAGATTTGGAAACCTCTGAGTGGTGGTAATCTTAGAGTTCATCTACACTAGCTTCTCAAAATAACCAGTGGAGAGGTCAACCAACCTCTGCTCGCACACGGCCATGTGTGGTGGATCTCTGTTGATGAGACCCATCAGCTAAAAGCAAAAGCATATCTTCCAAAGATTCCCAGGTTTAAAATTGTACTCCAGTTTCTCTTCTCTAAGCACACTGTTCTTGACCGCCTATGCTGAAATTTGGTTTCTGCCTTGAAGTCTTGAAGCACACTGGCAATGGGGAGTGGCTTTCTGAGCCTCAGATTAGGCTAGCTTAAGAGGATGATGGGTAACGGAAGCAGGAGCGCTTCGCCATCTCACAAAATTAAGGAACTGATGCAGTTGCGATTTCACTTAGTAGATGGTGTTGCAGTATCCTAGTTGTTACATGTTGGATAAGATTCTTTAGAGTTTGTATAGGGTTAAATATTTTAGTTGGTGCATATATTCATAATTTTGTTGTTTTTTATGATATCTAGTTTATACTAATTTCTCTTTCTGTGTCCTTTGATACATTCTCATAACACCTTTTAATGCCAGTTGTTGCATGTGTCAAGAGAAGAAAAAGACCTGGAGAAGAGGCAGTTTATGGTGATTCACCTAGTTTCCTTGTTTAAAAAAGTGTAATAACTTTTGGGTGGATTATTTGTAGAGAAAACACTCAAGGTTCACAATGATTTCAGGTACTATAAACCTAACCTATTTCTGCATTATGTTCTAAGCTTCAGTGCTAATGTCTGTTGTCGTGACAGCAGCCATAATTTATGCTTTTAATTATACTTTTTTCAGCTGTAAACTCATATTGTTTCTTTACAGTAATGAAGTCACTATGCAGCAATGTCATTGTCATAAAGTGATGGGACATAATGAGAACATGATTGGAAAAAGATCATGGGCAGAGAATGATAGCATATTTAAAGGTGAATGGGGAAAATTCTGTAACTAAATAAAAACAATATAAGAAGATGTGATGATAAAATGTATATATGATTAAAATCTTAAAAATACTAGATATTTCCGTACACTATAGTGTATGCTTTCTGGTTCTCTGTTGAAATCAAAACATTAAAAGAGTGGCTCAATTTTTGACAAAGCTGTCAAACAGATGGCTTCATCTCATTTCTAAAAACCTCCAGGAAAGGAGATGGTGTGATCTTTCTTGGTAAATCACTTATAAAAAATATTTGTAACAAAGTCTCTTTTAAGCCTAAAGTATTCATACTGCATTTTCTTTTACTCAGTTTTTTTCCTTTTCTTAAATTATTTAAAACTTAAAAAAAACTGTTTTTGTTTTTCAGAGAGAAAGAGAGAGTGAGAGAGAGTGAGTGCATGAGTGGGGAAAGGACAGAGAGAGAGAGAGAGGGAGACAGAGGATCTGAAGGGGGTTCTGGGCTGGGAGTAGAGAGTCTGATGCTGGGCTCAAACTCATGGACTGTGAGATCATGACCTGAGCCAAAGTTGGATGTTCAACCAACGGAGCCACCCAGGCACCCCCACCCCTTTTGTTAAATTACTTAACATCTCTGCCAATTTTACCTTCCAAATTCTTTTCTAATCTGTGACCTCCTTTCTATTGTTCTGCCTTTTCAAAAGGCATTCCATCTTGTTCTTCACACTGCTTCAAGAGAAGTCTCTTCAAAATGTAGCACATACCATTTATTCCTTTGCTGAAAATACTCTGAAGTTTTACCTTGCCTTTAGATAAAATTTAAACATCTCAATATGGCAGAGCAACCCTTCATCATCTGGTGGCTACAAGCTTAATATTTTGTTTTCAAGAAAATTAATGTTTGTTCTTCTTATTTTTCTTTATATAAATAATAACAGCTGACATTTGCTGACCACTCTGTGGTGGGCAGTCTGCTAAGCCATTTATATCTTCTTGGACTTTTCTATGGTATTACAAGTTGGTATTAATCTCCAAAATGAAAGGAAACAGAGTTGTCTTTCGTTTTTTTCTTAGCAATATATTTTGTCTGACTACTCTCTGTCAAGCTGCAGGGATAAAATAGTGAATATTAGAAATGAGATTCCTGTCCTGATGGAGCTTACAGTCTGCTTCTGTTCTCAATCAAACAAGTTTGCTAATTGTTAGTCTTCAAATGAATAAGGACATTTTCTGGGGGAAGGGGGTAGGGAAAGATTCACAATAAAGAAGATGAATTTGAGTGAAGGTCATAGGGAGTAATGGGTGGAGACAAGCGGAAAGAAAAATCAGTGGCTCAATCATTCAGTCTGAACAAGACTCATCCAGAACGGCCTGTGAATTCAGAGATACTGTGAATCTCCATCTTGTCCTGACATGTATTTCATGCTCAAATTACACAAAATATATGCAGTTGCCCAAACTCCAAAGATCCCTTGAGCTTCCCTGTCTCTCTGCATCACATGGTTTATGTCCATCAAAACAAGCGAGAGACTTGGTTTCCTCAGTCTGTCATGCTCACAGACTGAGAACAGCATTCACCCAACTCCAAGACCCCAGGAGCCCATGCACAGGCTCCCGGAAGATTCTCTAGGCATGTCTGATACTTGCTTATGTGCCATGACCTGCCACCCAGCCTCACCCATGTCCATTGCTCACACACTTCTTTGATACTCATTTGAGGCCCTCCCATCACCACTTGGAGATACAAAATATTGTTCCCTGTACTTCCTCAAGCTCTAAACCTTGAAGATCTAGAAGCGGTAGAGAGGTCCTTGGAGTTCTTGCTACTTAGAAGCTGAAGCTGGGTTACCCAGCCCCGCTCTCATCATACTGCCTCCCATTCCCCGAAGCGGCATGCCTGGTGCTCCTGAAGGTCACAGAAAGCTTTACGAAGACAAGTCTTTCCTCTTTGCTAGGAGCCCAGGGTCAGGGATATAATATTAGGCTCCTTGCCACATTTTCCAACCCTCCTTCCACCCCAAATCCCCCTTGACCGAACTTTCCCTCCCCTCTAAGTCAAACCCTTATGCCAATTTCCCTAAGCTGCTGGTCCACCCATTGTCTACTCACACTCGGGTGTGTCCACAAATCTCTGTTTAGAGTTAAGGCATGAGCCCATCTACAACTGTGAGTTTTCTGTTGGCTTGTCTGTTTCTCCTACTAGATTGTAAACAACTTAAGGGAAGAAGAGTATGCATTCCTCTCCAGAATTCCTCGAGCTTACTGTAGCTGTGTCCCTTAGTTCTCTTCTCTTCTCTTTTTCTTTCCCTCCTTTTCATTCATTTACTCAGACTTGATAGTTCACTTAATGTGTTAACTTGGCCAGGCCATGGTGCCCAGATATTTGGTCAAATATCACTCTAGATGTCACTGTGAAGGTATCCTTTAGATGAGATTAACATTAAATCAGTAGACTTTGAATAAAGCAGATTACTCTCCATAGTGTGGGTGGGCCTCATCTGATCAGTGGAAGACCTTACAAGAAAAAAAGAATGAGGTCCCCCGAGAAAGAAGGAATATTGCTTCCAGACTGCCTTCAGATTCTAGCTGTAGCATCAGCTTCTCCCTGTGTCTCCAGCCTCCTGGCCTATAGATTTCAGACTTTCCAGCCCCCACAATATTTAAACCAATTTTTAAAAAACAAAACTTTCTCTATACATACTTGGTTCTGTTTCNCCCACCACACATATTTCTTTCCCTTTTCAGCCTCTACGAAGGATTTTGGACTTCAAGTATGAACTTGAGAGAACTAGTTTTTACCATGGATAGAGTACATTTTCCTTGTAAGAAGGCAGTACACACAGAGAATTGAATAGTCACAATGAGCCAGCACAACACAGGATGTAGAGTACACACCCAACCTCTAGGCTGCTGGGATTTGAATCCTGGCTCCAAGGTACAAACATGTGACCTGGGGTGAATTATTTAACTCCTTTGTTTTTCAGTCTCCTCATCTGTGAAAGGAGATAAGAATAATTCCTGTCTCATAGACTTATCATGAGGATTAGGGGTTAATAGTTACAAAGCACTTAGAGCAGTATCTGAGCTGTAGTAAGTGTGAGCAACAAATGTTTGTGACATAAATAGTAACTTTATAGTCCCCATTATAAGCTTTTTAACTATGGCTCGGGACCAATCTGGATTTTATAATAACCATTCATCATTTTATAGTATATTCCCAGAACAATGGAAAAGAACAAAATTATTTATTTTTTTTTCTGACTAGAACAATTATATATATTTAAAAAATATATTTAGAATAAAGTTTATTTTTATAGTTTGAGAGAGTGAGAGAGCGTGTGCATGCACACATGATTGGAAAGGGGCAGAGAGAGCGGGAGAGAGAGAATTTCAAGCAGGCTCCTCACTGTCAGCACAGAGCCTGACATGGGGCTCAAACTCACGAACCATAAGATCATGACCTGACCCGAAACCAGGGGTCAGATGCTCAACCGACTGAGCCACCCAGATGCCCCAATTATCCTGTATTTCTATCTCGAAAGAAAATAGAAAATGGAGAGATATAGGAGGAAATTAAAACGTCTGCAACTGAATCTTATAGGTCAAGGACAGGTAAATCTTTTCTGTTAAGGGTCAGATATTAAATATTTTAGGGCTTATAGTCTCTGTTTAGGTTTGTAGGCCATACAGTCAACAGGTTGGACTCTGTTGTGTTGTGAAAGCAGCTACACAAAGGTGCATGGTTGTGTTCCAGCAAAATTTTACAAAAACAATCTTTGGTCAGATTTGGCACCTTGGGCATACTGGCCCCTGCTCTATAACTATTACTGATACATTAATACACTTCTTTTTCTGTCTTTTTTTTCTTTGTGTACCTATGTCTAATTCATTGTAAATACAAATTTAATTGTAATCTTGCCTCTCACTGAATATTTTCTTCAATAAATAACTGGTGAATAACTTTAAACATGTATTTGGTTTTGATTTCTGCCAATTCCCAAGGATAGATGAAGAGCACCGATGGGAGTTCTCTCAGAGAATGCTCGGAACTGGAACAAGAAGGGAGGAGGCAGGTTGAGTGCTCATGGGTGTGTCAGCGTGGGCTGAGGTCCCTCTGCTCGGGGGCATGCAAGGGACTAGCCCTCTCCTGCTGTCTGCTCCAGCACCACAGCCCAGCCGCCTGTCAGCACTGAGGACAGCTCCCAGGGGTGGGGCATCTGGGGGCAGGGTCCCTGCATCACTGGCTGAGTTGGGGTTGGGTTCTCTAGTCCAGGAGTTTCCGGTTGCAGGTCTGCCACATAGTGACCATAACAAAGAGTACGGTGGGGAGTGGACTTTCCCCCTACCCCCATGGCTGGCAGAAAACCAATCTGATGGCATGCAGTTCAGTCTAGGGAGGATTCTGAGATCAACCATGCTGGGGCACCTCTGTTCAGTAACCCTAACTTCTCTCTGTTCTTTGCTCAAATGCCTCCTTCCTGGTAAAGCTACTTTTAACTGTTCTATTTAAAACAGCCATATACCTCTGCTCTCTTCCCTGCAAATTAAAATTTAATTTTTCCATTGCTCTTACCAATATCTGACATGCTGACTCTTGAATTATATGCTTGCTTATTGTCTAACTCTTTCCACCAAAAAATCAGCTCCATGAAAGCAGGGATTCTTTCTTTTTCTTGTATGTTCACTGTTAGACACAATCTAAGCACTCATAAATATTTGTTGGATGAAAGAATGAATGGGTCGGGCTGCCAAATTCTTTACCAGGTTCCTGCTTTCTGGAATTATTCTCCAGAAATCTAAAAATATATACATTTCACCATCAGAGTATGGACATGTTCTTACTACACCTTCATGAGCAGTATGTGTTTTGGCCTAAAATATTTTTTAGGGTCAATTTACTTTAAATTGCTTTCTTTTGATTGCTATATATTTCTTTTCTTTAAATTGTTTCTTTACGTTCTTTGACCATTTTGAACAAATATCTTTAAACACTGAATGGTTCACTTTAGATCTCTTTACTCCCCTCAGTTTGTCTAATGAGCTCTATGCTGGATTTCTTGGGAGCAAGAACACAGGTGTTGAGCTGCTGTGGAGGGCAGAGTTCATTCTCCCCAGCCTAGAAAGTTCATTTTAGATCTGGCTATAAAGGATATGAATATTTTGTTGAACTTTATGTATATGCATTAAAAGGGTGGGATTTGGGCAATTTTCCAGAATGCTCCAATACGAAAACTATATTGGCTTCAATTTTTTTACTCATGGGGTGCCTCTTAATGATCTGGACAAAATTTCCACCCTGTGACTATTGACTGGTGCCATATGTATGTGCTAGCAGAACCATTATAGGATACGTTGGAAAAAGTAAATTTGGCTGCTTAAGTGATCACAGTCTTTCTCTAAGCATACTCAAGTTATAATACACATACTAACACAAATACTATTTAAACTTAGAATGTCATTCAATTATTTCTCAAATACTGTCTCAGTCCCTGTGTGAAAATTCATTGCCAAACCAAGGATGTATGTAAAATAACCACTCACAATGTATATTTTTAGGGCATATCTTCAATAACATTGCAAAAACTTATCAGGGACCTATCTGGATTCACACCAGAAACCCTAAAAGCAAACATTTCTGCTTCTATGTTCATTTCACTGTATCTTAAGTTAACAAAGTACACTCTTGCAAAATAGGGACATGGGGTGGATGGGAATGAAAGCAGGTATTTATGTAGGCTTGCATTTTTTTTAATCCCCAAAATATGCTTTATTATGGGCAAATCTCTTTTCCTTCCCTTTCTAATAGACAAGCTCCTATAACAGAGACTTGTTAAGTGTAGCTTGCAAATAGCATTATAAAAGAAATAAATGTTTTTATTTTAATAGCAACTATCATACTTCTATAACTCAGATACTATGCATTTTTATAATAGCCCACTCACTCATCCATGCTTAAATTTCCATGCCTGTTGAATTTTTCCTTAAAGATAATCTAATAAGGCTCTTTGCCTATAAATTATACATTATCCTGCAACTAATTAAAATGATTTTTTTATCATATATCCTAGAATGTTAGTTGTTTCTTTCTTATTCTTTTTACATATCAGGAGATGCTTTCAGTCAAGCACTAATGTGTTTTTCTTTGTTTAACCACAAAATATTCTTTGGAAAGCTATTTCTAACCTGAGCATTACTTTTAAAGTGACTTGTACACATGCCAGTTTTTCTGCATGTTTTGACAAATGACACATTTCCTTTGGTGCTTCCTTGTGGGTAACAGTGTGTGAGGATGTGGTGTTGGAGAAATTTATTACAGTTATTTTGTAGTTGATATTAAAGAATGTGATGTATTATACCAGGTGTCTGACCTTTAAAGATCTTAGGACCTAATTCATTACAACATAAAATTTACATATTATTCAACTTTGCTGCAGATCTTTTATGAACAAGTCATGGTGTGTATGTATATCAGGACGGAGAGGAAAAAGTCAAAGCTCTTGCAAGGAATTGAGGTCTGAACCCCAGGCTCGAATCTGTTTGTGGTGTTTCTGTGGATTTAAGTGAGAGCGAGGAAACCTTCTAATGGACTAAATTAAATCAAGGAGGAAAGAGCATGGAGTACAAAGTGGACCTTTTGTGAATTAGTGATGCACAGCTTTTTATACTCCTCACCTGGCCTGCCCTAGTGTGAGGTACAATGGAAACAACATGTAAGAGACTGTGGATTAAGCACACTTAATTGAGTAGTTAAGTCTGCCATACAGCCAACAAAATGATACTTGCGTGATTATTTTTCATGCCTGATTTTAAAATACAAGATGAGATGTGAAAACAAAAAAAAATTGTGAAATATCGCACACAGACATCTTTGAAATAGTGGATATCTGACAAGTTTTAGAAGAACAAAAACTGGCTGCCCCTTGCAGCAAATTAGAAATGCATGTGAAAAGATTATGGGTTATGAGACATCAATGAGGGCGATTTTAATCCTTTTAAATGTATTCTTTATCTCCTTTTCAATAACCGCTGGAATATTCTCTTTCTCATAATTTCCTTTCAACTGTTTGGGTTTTGGACCAAATAAATATCCATTAAATCAGTAAGTCCCATTTAAGAAAATGTGTACGTCTACACAGTGGCAGTAGGAATATTCATCTGTAAGGTCCTGGTCTACTATGGTTTCATGTCACTTAAGGATTCACAAAATAATTGATAATATTAGCTTTCCCTCAGGACAACACAACATTACGCCAGAAAAAGAAGTCTAAGTCCCCTTTTTTTAATAAGTACTATAAAATAATTTGAGTTAATACAGATGGGTTATTAATATCAATATAATCCAAACACTATTTAAAGATTCAGTTTGCTATCAAAGATAATGTTTCCTTATTCTGCAGTTTAATTAGCAAGGAGGAAGCATTTTATCTGAAATACTGGTTTTCTAAATTGGTTTGCTGGAAGGTATAGAAATATGCTTGAAGTTCTTTTTTTGAATTTTGCTAATTTTTAATAAATGTGTGGAGGCAATTGAAACAGGACGAATTAAAAAAAAAAAACCCATAATTATCATAAGGGTGAGTTGCTTCTAGCAAATGCAAACCAATCGCTCAGGCTGGTGGCACACTGAGAAGAAATGTTGCGTGCTCGCAGTAGAGGGCGCTGTCTTCTAGGTCTACCACAAACTAAAATAGAAGGTCACTCAGTCTATTGATAAATCACACTGCCGTGATTCCTAACTGACAGCTCAAACTAACATCAAGCTGGATGAGGGAGAACAAAAGGCCATCAAGCAGCCATTTTCTTGACACTTTTATTCAATCACCAGCAGATTGCTTACGACAGCAATAGCAGCTGTTTTGTCTTCATCTTTCCACATTTGATAAAAGGTGTCAACTCAAATTTTTGTAAATAATTCACTTACCCCTACTGCACACACCAGCACTGTTCAGCATATGTATTTTGTGTGAGCAGATCACTGAGGCAGGTCAGAGCTCAATGACATCAGCTGAAGGTCATCTGTGATCTAAAAGGAAGCCTCGATAAAGCTATACCATCCCTCAAGGTCAGAGATAAGAACTACGTGTAGATATTTGTGATGGGAACGGAAGGTTGAACAATAGGGAGAAAAAGTATGAAAATGCTTCCTTTAATATACGAGTGCTTTTCTTTGTTTAAGAAACCTCATTCACAGCTCCTTGGTCAATTATCGATGTGGGGTGTTTGTAAACCCACCTAAGAGATTAAACATCTAAATTGTTCTTTCAAAAGTTTGAAAAAAAATATTATTTGTAGCATGCTATTCATCATGATGGTACAGCAACCGGGGCTGCAATTCGTTTCTATGTTCTTTTTAAAAGAATCATAAAAAGAGTGTCAAAAATTAATACAGTTAGATAGAATTTCATTTATCTAGTTCATTTAAAATTCTACCCTGAAATGCATTTAGGCTTGAGAGCTGAGAAAAAAATATAGAAAGAAGGTGTTTTATATCATAAGAGCTTCATTTGCTTTAAGGGCTTAGAGAAACTAATAGAGAAATCCTTGAATTATTGCAATAAGATACTCTATCTGGTGTTGGCAGTAGCTAAAAGTGCTGAGATTAAAAATGATACATCCTTCAATGCTGGGCTGTTTTTTCAGTTACATTACTCACAAAATAAATCTAAACAACAAATGGTCACTATTTGGTTTCTATTTTCTAATAGGAAAAGTCCATGTGCTTTTGAGATCCTGTCTTAGCTCCAAACACAGGGGATTTATTACCTGTAATTGATGTGGTTGGAGATCAAGGAGCAGCTTCCTTACATTTTCTCCTATTCTTTCTACCTTAGAAATTGGGGGGGGGGGCAATAACTCTTGCAATGGCATTGGAATATGTGTCCAGGAATGAAACCAACCTGGGTAAATACTGACACAGTAAGGCAGGGTATTAAAAACCTTTAAAAAACTCAAATAGATAATTCAGTTTCTGGTTGAAAGCTAATTCGCACAGGAAGAATGGATATTTTCACCATTTGAACATTAATGAAACAGGGGACAAACTAAGATTTGGAGTAATGTTTTAATCTTCTGAATTTTAAAGCCTTTTCATATTTTCTTTCTAGATTATTATACACTTACACCCCTTGCTGCTTAGCGCATGTCATCCTATACTGTCTGTAACTTGTCTTCTTATATACGTTTCTTATCTGCTCAACTAACTTATGAGATTGTGAGGGCAAGGACCATCTCTCAGTAAGTGCATAACATTGATACTTTAATCTTTTTATAAGGCATATAAAGCCCGTATCTATCTTATTCGATCTTCATAATCTCATGAGGTGGCCAGATTAGAGATTATCTCCATGTTGTAGACGAGGAAACTCTGTTCCAGAAATGCACAGAGGGAGTTCTGCACATGTGGTAGCAGAAGCCACGCTTGACTCTAGTCTTTAGGTGTGTAAGCCGGTGCTCTTTTACATAAGCTTAATGTAGGCATAGAAACAAAGAGGGCCTAGCAAAGCAAAGGTTCTCAAGATGGAGCACAGAGTGGGCACACAGCAGATACTCAGTGCACTGGTAAATAAGTAAATGACGACCATATGTGTTAGCCCAGAGATATATACAAGGCATTCAAAAGTGTTTGCTATTTTTATTGGTAGCAATGATTTGGGCAGTAGATCAGTTCCAGAGTAAATATGTCTTGTGGGCAAGAAAACTAAGAGAAGCCTAATGTCTTTGGTCTGGAGGAGCTTCATTTTAGGCAGAAACCAGATGTGTTTTCACGATGAAGAGTTAATTTCCGGCAAAATGGGGATAATAATCACAGTTTTACTATCTCATCAGATCGCTGTGCGGATCAAAAGAGACACTGTATGTGAAAGCATTTTGTAAGCTGTTAAGTGCATGTGTACAGGGGAACTGCCTTATTGTGATTAAGGCAATACATGATGACTGCCAGGTGGGGGCGATCCTGAGTTCAGAGGTGAGAGATGGTTTTAGGGAGTGTGGGAAAATTTGAAAGCAATGATAGAAAAAAGCATTTCAGGAAAGCAGGGAGATCTAAGCCCAAAGCCAGAGGTAAAGAAGAACAAGACGCATTTAAAGGAGAATGAATAACGTTCAAAGGAGAATAAATAGCTTGATAGGTACGTTTGTAGGTAAGAGCGAAAGGATCTATCTGTGTTTGGAAAGATAGGTTAGAGCGTGTTTGGGGAAGCCTTGCAGTCTTAGAACCTGGCGAGGGAGTCTGATCTCAAATGGAAACGTGGTTTCCTGTGAAAATGGTGATTACTTTCCAGGGAGCTAACTGCAAATGAGGAAATCAGAGAAGATTTTAAGGGAGCTGACCAAATTACTTCCTTATACACAAGGGAACGTGTGATGATTGCCAGAGAAAAGGTTCTTCAGATACTGTTCAAAAATACACTCCTTATTGGGTGTATGCTCTACGTCTCACATGATTCTAAGTAAATTATTTACGTTAACTCACTCAGTCTTCACAGTCGGGGAAACTGTTACCACTTAGCTGGTAAGATAACTCGAGAAAGGTTAAATACCTTCTCTCCGCTCACAGCACTAGGAAACGGCCGAGCAGGAGTTAGCCTCAGGCAGTCTGGCTGGACAGCCCGGTCCACCGCTGCCGTGGTCCTGATGCACTGGTAAGTCCAGACGCACAACCAGGGCAGTGACAGCGGGTGTTTTCACTTTGTGAATATTTATGATTTATGGATTTTCTCGTATGTATGCTACACTTTAATCATGAGTTAAGTAAGTGATTTAATTGTGGAAAAAGTCAGTATTCTATGTACCTGTAGAAGAAAGGATTGGAAAGATATATACAAACTGTTAACGTGTTTATCTCTGGTTATGAGGAATATGGTTAACTTAAATTGTCTTCTTTTTTTATCTCTATTTTCTAGATTTTTGACAACTATCCTGTAAAACTTGTGGAATAAGAAATATCGCTTTAAGCAAACGAGGGAAGTTTCTGGTGAAGAAGAGGTGCAACTAACATTGATTTCACAATTACTGTGAGTAGTATCATATTTTTTATTTATATATTTCTCAAAATAACCTCTAGAAGAGCTTTCATACTCTTTGTTACCATTTAAACATAAAATGAATTTGAGAGTGGTAAATAATAGGCCCAAGTCACATATAGCACTCAGCACATCAAAGAGACAGGATTTAAATCCAAGAATGATTCCCAAACTCAGGAAAAAACAGAGGAGAGAATTCAGGAATAGAGAAAAATTCTAGAATGTAAGTTTTATTTATCTCTTTAGTGTTTATTTATTTTTGAGAGAAAGAGAGTATGCGAGAGAGAGAGCACAAGCAGGGGAAGGGCAGAGAGAGAGAGAGGGAGGCACAGAATCCGAAGCAGGCTCCAGACTCTGAGCTGTCAGCACAGAGCCTGACACAGGGCTTGAACTCACAAATCGTGAGATCATGACCTGAGCTAAAGTCAGACACTTAATCAACTGAGCCACCCAGGTGCCCCTAGAGCATTAAATTGGCATAGTTAGACAGTTAAGAGTCAGAAGCAATCATCTTGAAAAATTGCTAAATAGAGAGCAAAAAATTAGATTTTCTATCACACAGGTCAGCATAGTTTGAAGCGTTATGAGTAGCCTATGGATTCTTTAATACAGCTTATTGGGAAGAAGTGATATCTCAGTTTTTTGACTTATCACTGGATGTTGTCCCCAGAGAAACATGAATACATCAACATTTTGTGCATGACCCTGGGAAGTGATTCCAAGACGTTATTTTTTCTGTATAAAGTTTTTACAATTTATCTTTGCATTTACTTATTTATTTATTTATTGCTTCATCCACTATCCCCACAACATTTCCCTCCTTTCCCCCTTAACAATGATGCCTCATATTTGGGGACATTTTCCCTAACTAATTATATTGGACATGAAGCAATTGGTGTAACTGGCAAATTTGGGAGAGTTAAAATGGCCAAAAGCAGTTGAAGATTTTAAGTGTCTTGTACAGAACTGAGCAGAGAAGTCTAGAAAGAGGCAGTGGATTGTGGTGAATACAACAAGAAGGGGAAGGTGTTAAGCACTTCACTTTTAAGATAGACAAAACTAGAAATCCCTTGGCATATGACTTTGGCCAAATGACTTGTACTTGTTCCTGTGTGAACCAAGTGCAAAATGGCATAAAAAGACATCTGCTGGACAATGTAGACTCTATATTGGACTTGAGATGTTTTAGATAAGTAAATGTCTTTATTAGTTTGGGCTGAGACCAAAAGGATACAGTTTACTGCAAAAGATGATTTAAAGATTTATCCTGTATTTTCTCCTACAATTTTTTTCTTCTACCCATGTGGCCATGTCATAGTTTATTGCTGAGTTCTTAGGGGTTTGTGAAGCTGGCTTACACTAATAATATTAATAAACACTGATCTTTTTCTGTCAGTAGAAAAGGGCACAAATGGGGAGAACATGTTTTCTAAATAGTAATTTCCATGGTATTTTTCCTTGTTGGAAAAGAAATAGTTCTGCAGATGTGCCATTGCTTTTATATCTATTTTTATATATACCAGTGTTTATTGTTTTCTTACTGGTATCTCTGAAATTATGGACTCTAGGAAAACAGGGAAAATTTGGGAAAATACAATTTATAAGGTTGATGTTAACCTCTAGAAAATTCCAGAATTTTAGTATGGTTAAATAAATGGTTTTTGAGTCATCTATAAATGAGTGGTTTTTGGTAATTCTTAGAAATCAACAGGATTATCAAAGAGTTAGTGATGGCTAACAAATGTTTTAGCAAAATGGAAATATCTCAAGATATTTAAATGTTCCCTTCTTAATGAGCTTCTATTGGTCACCTTATTTTAAATTGTGATGTTTCTTAACATTTTGTATACTCCACCTCTGCTTCATTTTTCTCTGTAGCACTTACTGTCATCAGAAACATTATCTGATTACTCAGTTTGTGTGTTCGTCTAGAATGTAAGCCCCATGAGAAAAGGTTCTTTGACTTCCTCTCATCCCATTTTCTCAGCTGTCATATCCTTAGCACCTAGAGCATTCCATGGTACATACTAGGTGCTGAAAGAAGACATATCTTTGTGAAGATACTAAAATACAGAATCATAAAACTGTTACTTGGATTGAACGCCAGTGTCTGATGAGAACCTCAAAGAAGGTCTCAGGGGTACTGAGTATCTTAGAGCTCTGACTATTTTCAACAGAGTCTGGCTAAAAATACAAAAAGCAGGCTTAGTAAATTTTTTGACGAGCCTAAGCTGGGAAGAATAGCCATATAATGAGAAAACCAGCTGGGGCACCTGTGTGGCTCAGTCGGTTATGCATCTGACTCTTGGTTTCAACTCAGGTCATGATCTCACGATTCATGACTTCAAGTCCCGCATTGGGCTCTGTGCTGCTGGCATGGAGCCTACTTGGGATTCTCTCTCTCTCCCTTTCTCTCTGCCGCTCCCTGGCTCACTTGCATGCTCTCTCTCAAAATAAACAAATAAACTTAAAAAAATAATGACAAACCCAACTGTAACTTGACTTTGAGGGGCTAAAATGATGGGCTCAAGCAAGAAAACTAAAGCATAAAAGAAAAAAAAAATAATTTTATTTATTTTAACCGAAAGAGCTGTATAACAAGTGAATAATTTTTTTAACTTACTCAGACCTAAGTTTTTTCTCTTCTGTATTAGATGGACCTAACTAGGCTTTACGTCTCTTGTAAGTACTGAGGTTATTTGACCCCCTGACGCTAAGAGACCAAGCAGCCAAATTAGCAGGCAAAGTGGATTTCACAGCAGGCAACGATGTGGCAGTTATGGGAGCTGAAGGGACAGGGGCTTTATTGTCAGCATTCAGTAGAAGCAAGGACCAGTAGTAGTTGAAAGGATGGTTTTGCGAGGCAAGCTGAGATGGAGCCCCCGGAAGGAGAAATAGAAAAGGAAGAAGAAAGGGAGGCAATGGAGATATTTCTTGTCCTATTTCTTATACTCTTGAGATGGCTCTTCTCTCCTGATCATTTCTGTGCTGGTAGGAACTCTTATTATCTGTTGGGAATAAAGCAAAACTAAACAGAACAAAACCCCCAAATCTCGAATAAAGGTAGGAATGGACTCTACTAGCAAATTGAAACAATTGCCATCAGGAAAGGTTTATGCGCCTGTTTCAAAACGTAGGTAAGGAAACACAGTCATCGAGTGAGCTGGCATTCCTACATGTGATAAGGAACCTGCACTCAGGTGGAGTGCCTTCAGATTTTATTACGGCAGCCATTGGCTGGATCGGTTGTGTACCGCAGTCATTTTTAAACTTTGGTAGGCAGTAGAAACACCCAGAGGGCTTGTTAGCACACATTGGGCCACCACTTTCAGATCTAAGAGGGCTGGGATAGGACCCAAGAATGTGCATTTCTAACAAGTTCTCAGATGATATTGATGCTGCTGGTCCAGGACCACACTGAGACCACTGTTTAGGCTGTGTTCTGCTGCAGCACCCATCACAGGAGTGGGTGGGGGATGAAATCCATAGGCTCCCTTGGCTGGAGGCCACACAAAGGATCACCTGCAATCTTGCTTTGAGGGTTTAAGACTCTGCTGTGTTGAGTATGGTAAACAACACTGAACCCATTGTGGATATAGCCCATGACCTCTCTTCAAATAGGAGAAGTGGGCTCAATGAAGAAAATGTGGGGTGAAATGGGCTTTGGTCAAAATTCTCTTTGGTAGATCTTCCCTCTTCTCAGTGAAGAGAAGGGGAAGAATACCATTGGCCCTCAAGTTGAGACTAAGATTCCAGACCCTGCATTGACTCTAACGAGTAGCATGGTCTTAGACAAATCACTTCATCTCCTGGATTCTGTCTTCTCATCTGTAAAATGAGAATGTCAGGCTAGATGATGTTTAAGGTCTCCTCCTGCTCTCAAATTCATTTTGTATGATTCTAAGTCAGAGGGGGCATTTTATATCACAATGGCAAATTGACCAGTTTATCTTTGTGGTAATTGAATTGCTTTGGAGAGTTGTTCCTTATTGGCGAAGGAAGGTCTTTGTGACCCAAATGTTCTCTGAAATTGTATGCAAGTTCTCTAAAGCACCTAACGCAGCATTCAATGATATTCTACCCTTTTCCTTTCTTTTTTTCCCCTCTAAAGTTAATGATTCTTTGACTAACTTAAGTAGTTTATTTTTCCTTCAGATTAGAAAGTCTGTCATTTTTTGGAAAATGTAATAAAAATTAGACCTATTCAATGGTACTTATAATCCCATCACTTGCTCTTGTTGTTGATATGTTTTGCCACCAGATAGCAGAATTACTCTTGTTATAATCTTTTTGTGACTTAGTTGGGTTTACTTTTTGGAGACTCTTAAAGAGAAATGTGGGGGAAGAAGTTCTCCTTGTTATCTGAGAACAATTGGTACTGGAAAAAAAAGGCTTCTTCAAGTGAATCCACCTAAAAATGCTGGCCAAAATGTGATCACATAAAAATAGCTTGAGTGGGCTTTTGTCATGACCAATAAAATTAAAAGTTATAAAAATATGGTCAACTGCTCCTATTTTTAACCTAACTTTGATTGTATTTTCAACTATATACCAAAAAATGTATCAAGTATTTTTCTTTTTCTTTTGGGCAGAATCCCACTTGTGTTCTGCTAGTTCAGCTGCTGTCTTGGCTTCTTTGCATGCTATGATCATAAAAGAAACCATTTTTGTAAAATTATTCAAGGACTATCAATTTTTGCAAGGGGATCCCTTAATTTTTGATACTTGTATTGATCTCTCTGAAAACACTTAACCGTGTCATCATACTTGTTGCTATTTCTCTTCTTTGATTGTTGACTGCTGAACTCTTTCTGATTATTTTAGTTGCTGGCTTTGCCTGTCCTATCACTGATCTTATGGTAGCACTTTGTTGCCTTCATGGAATCCTGGATCTTTTGTAAAGTTTGCAATTGCATCTCGTTGTTATTTATAAAAACACATTAGCCGAAATATGGGGAGATGTAGTGTTAAGAAAAAAGAGTTGTTTTTCTAGGAGAAGCTTTATTCATGTTGCATTTAAACAATCAGCCTGAAATCTGTGTGTGTGTGTGTGTGTGTGTGTGTGTGTGTGTGTATGTATGTTTCATAGTTTAAAAGCATTTTCAAATTTGGGATTGTTTCCGTTGATCAAAAGCCAACAAAAAGCCTGTATCAGTGAGAGTTTGCTATTAACATACTATGAAAGAAGCCACCCCAAAACTTAGTGGTTTAAAACAACAATCATTCATTCTCATGAATTTGCACGTTGTCTGGGAATTAGCTGGCATAGAGTGAGTTTGACTAGGGTAGGAAGGATTTTTGAATGAGGATAGTTTTGTAACAGGTCAGTTTATTAGGGAATGTCTTATGGTAAGATATATTTTCTTTCTATGAAGAAAATATATATTCAGATATGTGAGGATATATTCTTATATATACGCCTGGGTTCTAATCCTGGTTCTGCTCCATACTAACTGTGTTATCTTGGACAATTTACTTAATCTTTGTCTGTTAAGTGGGGATAATAATAAGAGCAATTGCACTGATTTTTGTGAGGACTGAATGAGACAATGAACCTAGCACATACAGAGTGTTTATTAAATTTTAGCTTTTCTTGGTATTAAGAAAAAAATTCCTCTGATTATGATTAAAAAGCCAATGAGTTGGGCAGAGGGGAGGGAAAAATGCATGGAGTTGGAGAAAGAGTTAGGGTTTGAATTTATCTCCAGTTCTCTGGCCACATCCATCAAGGAAGCTTGTGGGAAGGAATGCTGGTGGAACTGGCATTTTACTTCATGTAACAGATACTTTTACAGTGCCATTTACTATGTGCCAGACCCTTTCAGGAGCCTAACAAATATTTAAAGCTCATATCAATGCTAGGAGGCAGATATAATTATTTTCTCCATTTTATAGACAAGGCTATCCAGATCCAGAGAGGTTATGTAACTTCCCCAAGGTCACACAGCTAGTAAGTGGCAGAGGTGGGATCCAAATGCATGGCAATCTGGCTGTAGAGTCTGTGGCCTTAAGGCCAGTGATGTTTTCTACTACAGAGAACAATGCAAAGGAGGCCAGGCTGAGGTCATACATAGTCCTAAATATAGATACTTAATTTTTATGGTATGTTTTGAGTATTTAACGTTATTGTTTGCTTGTGAGCCTGAAGGTTTGAAGCAGAGCCCTCAACCAACTTTGAGAGCCCATTTTGTCTTGTGTTCTTTTTTTTTTTTTAATTTTTAAACATTTATTCATTTTTGTGAGAGAGACAGAGTGCAAGTAGGGGAGGGGCAGAGAGAGAAGCAGGCTCCAGGCTCTGAGCTGTCAGGACAGAGCCTGATGCGAGGCTCAAACCCAGAAGCAGTGACATGATGACCTGAGCCGAAGTCGGACGCTTAACTGACTAAGCCACCCAGGCACCTCATCTCGTGTTCTCTATGCAGCTTATTCCAGGATGGAAAGAAATTCCATGAGTGTGAACTGGAGGCTGCTGGAGAATCACTTCATAAAGGTGAAGTCTTCCTGGGCTTGCTCACTTCTCATTCTCCTTTATGTGAGGGAGGGAATCAGGATCACTCCATCAGGTTGTTTTCTCTCTTCAGTAATAAGATTTTTATTGTTAACTTCAAGAATATAGGACGAGTGGAAACAAACTGAGTTTTACATCAAACTCTGTCCTGTGCAAAGATAAACACACCATGCTAATAAATCTTCCATACTAAAAATATATCCGCACAGGGCAAAGGATGATGTTTGTAAATCTAATTGAATTGAATTTTACTTTGGTGCCTTTGGGGGGGGGGGGAGAACATTTCAAGCATGAGGAGTGTGCAGTTCCAAAATGCTATCCTGTGGGTCAGCATTACAAGTAATTGCCCATTTTAGTTCTAAGATTATGGCTTATAATAAACTTAGTTGAAGCTCTGAAATGCTCAGTCACATAAAACTGCAATCGTCATGGGCAGGCGGGTCAACATGTGCAGTGATGCTCGGTATTTGGAATTACGGATTTCTATTTGGTTTTGTTTGTATCTCAGCTCAAGCAGCTCTCTGATCCAACAAAGATAGGGTGATTTTATTAAAAATTTAACATGTATCTCATAGCAATATTTACTTTAATGTGGTAAATCAAGAAATTCTTCCTTTTCTGAATGAGATCTGTTGGTAAGATAGACTCAGTGCTATAAGATAAATATTAACTTTATAATGAAAAGGACAGAATGCCTCGTCTGGTGCATTGTATCTGTATTTCTCTAAGGAGGTGGAAGCCATCCCTGCGTCTTGCTCTACCTCTTGTGAAAGGTAGTGGTTTAGATTTGAATCCTTAATCATCTGTCCTAGCTTCCTTTACAGTGACATCTCATCCTGTGTGCTTTTCAACTTCTAATTTTAAAAACATTGAATATGTTTGCTCATGCAAAAGACTAGCTGATTCGAGAGTTATAAAAGGACAACCAGGCACTTTTACATGCAGTAGTCCACGGACGATATGTTAACTTTAGCAGACAAAATTCATTAATGAAAAGGAGGTCCGGAAAATCTTGAAGTTAAAAAAATTTTTAAAAAGCTTTTACTTATAGGGACTCTGGCGAACACAACCTAAAATCCGATTAGAAAATGTTTGAGTAGAGTTCAAAGGACACCTGTGATAGTTTTGATAAAGTTACCGCTCTGGAAAGAACTGAGATATACTACTTTTCGCCACAGTGATTGTCCCATGTATGGGTACCTTCACGCAGTGGCACCAGTCATGAATCCTGTAAGTGACCTATTAATAACCGCAATATGAATGAAATGTGCTGCCTAGAAAATGAGGTTGCCTGGCTCTCATAAAATACCATTTTCTTTTCATAATTTACGGGATGTGTTGTCCAAGGAGATGAAGTATTTCATGTTGGTCAGTTTGGGCTCTGCATAGACCTAATCCTATGTGGAATATTTTTAATGGTTGACTGATAAAACATTGTTTCCTGCAACTCAGCCCTTTTCTGATTACAAACACCAAGGCTACGAACACAATTTCTTACTTGGTTTCTCTCTCGAGTAGTTGCAAATACAACCAGAGACTTAAACAAAACAACCAAGCAACATTTTTGTGGTGTGTTATTTATTGTGTGAAAAAGTCGGCATTCAAGGGGGCTCCGTGCTTTCAAAAGGCTGATAGTCTCAGAAGCAAAAGATGAATTCTATGTAAGAATTATTTTAATTAACTGGTTTCATTAATGTTCTTATCCTTAACGTATGGAGGGAATCATACTCAGAGATAAATAAGTTTCTAATCTTCCCTAGAGGCTCATGCATCTTGAGTGGCTGGTGGAATACATGGTGTAGGAAGAGTGGAGGTGAGGGACTCAGATCATTCTGAGCTCATCCACCGTGCACCGAAGAGAGAAATTTTCCATCTTTTAAAAGAATAATTTATATATTGTCAAAGCACGTGGATGCCCATATCATATCCGACCTTTGAGATTCGCAAGGTGCATTACCAAACCTAGGTTGCACAATCAAGTTTATAAATAATCTGCGTGAAAGAATGTTGTAAAAATCTGGTTGACATCCTACCTGGGTTTGGTCTTGGTCTCCTTGGACACACACCAGGTCCTTTCTGCCCAGGCCATTTGCCGCTACTTTTGTAGCATGGCAAATATAGGCTATATATTTGCCTACTATATTTGCCAACTACTATATATATATGTATAATATATGATATATATAGTAGTTGTATTTTCCCAATGATAGATATATATATATATTGCCTTTTCAATCCCAAGACTAGAAGAGTTATGATGAAAGTGGTTGGGGTCTCAGTCAGAATGAGGGACGGGAGGGCATAGAAGAGCACACGATAGCTGTGCTGGATATTAGGTGCCCACAGGAAGTGAAGAGATTTGGGCTTACAGATAAGGCCACAAGATGGTGACTGGAAAGGTTGGGAGGGGGCTGGTGACCTGGTGACGTGGGGAATCATCACACTGCAAATCATCTCTTGTTGTGGTTTATGCTTATATCCTGTCTCCACTACCAAACCCTGAGCTTTTCTCAGGAAAATCCCATTCATCATTTTTGTAGGTCAAATAATGGTCCAGTGTCAGCAATTTCAAATAGTTCCCATAGAATATAAGGTACTGCTTGAGCTGGACACAGGCTGAATTTTTCCCACCATCTTTACCCCTCTCCAGCGGTATGACTTTGGACAAGCCTTATAATCTTGAATAGCCTTACTTTCCATGTAACGCGGGGCAAAGCATACACTTCCTCATGACGCTGTTGGGAATATGAAATTATTAATAAACAACGCATATGTATTGGTGCCCGGCATGTAATAAATACACTTCAAGTGGTGTCTATGACAATTCTTATTTATTGCTTAGATTTCGGAGTGTAGCACTATCCATGCTTACACAAGGCGCTCGATAATATTTGTAGAACAAAACAACCAGCCAAGTTGAAGCCTATGTTATGGTAAATGCCCTACAAATACTTACTGCATGAGTGAGTGGTTCTTGTCCTTGATCAAATGGCCCAGAGAACCACCTGGGAGTTACTCATCTCAGAGTTAGCTCTGAGAATTCTAGCCTGCGGGAGCTCTACTTCCAACAGGGATTCTCATGAAAAGCAAATCAAAAGTGAATTTGGAGGAGGGGCAAAATACATTGTTTCTTATTAGGCCTGCTGTTTGATTTTCATTAGGCATCCTGCCTGATTCTTATTAGGACTGCCCTGATTTCTTTTAGGTCCTGGTCATTTAGGGTCAGTGCTCATGTGCTATATAATGATGTCATTATTTGACTTTATTACATACATGATGTAGGTAATGATTCAGGGTTTATTCCAGGAAATAATCCTAAGCACCTAATGCTGATTGGTTTAATGATACAAAAACTAATTTGGAAAGAATGGAAGGTTTCCTGGGGCACAGCTGATGATGTGAATGTGAAAAGGCTTCATTTCCCACATTTAAAGGATGGAAACAACATGCAATTACGTGTTCTTCGATGAGGTGTTTTCTTTGAAATGGTAGAACTTGGAAACTGTCCATATGGGAAAGGTGGAAAAATTTAAGCAACTGTGCCAAGGTCAGTTTTCCTTTATTATTTCCTTTATTATTGTTATATTTATTCTTGGCTATAAACATATGCTTTCTCATTTCTTTTTCTTTCTTTTAATATGAAAACCTAATGGAGAGACTGATGAGATCAGCCAAGTCTGTGAAATTAAAATGAACTTTGTAATTTTGTTTATCAGCTTGGGGTCAATGACATCGAAATTCTGTAAGTTATAAATGTAAATATGAACACGGATTCCACGTGCTGAATTCATTCATGCAGAAGGCCGGCCCATTCCCTCTCCTTGCCCTCACCCACCTCCGACCAGTTAACAATTAGCTAGTTAAACAAGCCACATTGGGGTTCTTTGTGTCTGTTTTACTCGGTACCCTGTGGTGCTTATCCAAGCTCTTTAAGAGAGATTTGTACTTGGATCTGATCCTTGCGATGCATTAAGAAAGGTGAGAAACTGACCATTTCTTCCTTTTAATGCTTTTCCTTAGGATGGGATGGAAGAGGAGCACAGAGGGAGTGACCCGGTCACTCACCCTTAGACATCCTCTCCAGTGCCAACTTCACTGCCCTGAGCTTTTAAACTGGCCTTAATTAGGTGAGTAAATTACCCACTCTCTCTATTATTTTGATTTTCTGAATCACCCTTATCTCACAATGCCTGATTTCTACCCACTCACTTCTCCACTGCTTGCAGTTACATACTCTTGACTGTCTTACTAGATGTTGTTATAAACAGGAAAAAGACTAACCCTTTTGACACTTAATCTCATTATTCCATGTTCTTGCCAGTTCTTGAATTTTTTCCCCATGGATATTTCCCTCGTCAAGGTTCTGTTCTTTCCTTTTTCTTTCTTTCTTTCTTTCTTTCTTTCTTTCTTTCTTTCTTTCTTTCTTTCTTTCTTTCTTTCTTTTTCTTTCTTTTTCTTTCTTTCTTTCTTTCTGGTTATTTTCATACATAAGAGGGGAGATTGTAAATATGACAGTTGAACATAAGCATATGAGTTGTTTCTTCTATTCCCTTCTTTTTCTCCTCTGAGGAGGCATGATCTGCATCGTGTCTCTCATATGCTTTACGAGATGCCAAAGTGGCGTATTCCCCAAACTTTATCAATTCCCTTCACTGGTTTCTAAGCTTGGCATTCTATCTCTATTTGTGATTGTCAGAAATTAGTCTTGCCCAATTTCTATGTCTCTTCTTAAGTGCTGTGGAACAGAAAACCAAAGGACAAGGTGAGCCCAATGGAGAGAAGGAAGCACAGAGTCAGGAAAGCTGAGTTCAAGCCCTGACCTCACTGATTTACTCGATGCCCTGGGGCCAGATCAGACCACTTGTGCTTCATGGTGCTCACATGTACAATGAGGGGCTCTAAATGGAGCATCCGCAGTCATTTTTATTGGAGAGTAGACCATTTCTTCACCTATAAAATGGCCATACTAATAGTACCTGCCTTACACAGACTTGGTTAAATCAGATTTTATGTATATGTTTTACGTGATCTCTGTCATAGAGTAAGAGCTCACTAACTCAGTTGTAGCAAACCTTGCAATGGAGCTAATGGGATATATTCCTCTGTCTAGCCCCTCTTCTCAACTGAAATTCTTCCCTTCTATGGGAGAGAGTGAGGAGAGAGGACAGTGGGGCTGGATGGGGAAAAGAGTTCTCAGAAGGTCCCTGACAGGGTGGCCCCCAGCCCCCCCGTATCCGTCTAGCCCTATAGCCTTGGATCAGACCAACAAAACAGCTTCCAACTAAGCAACAGAGTCTTAGAATCACTGTTGCATGGGGCGCCTGGGTGGCTTAGTCGGTTAAGCGTCCGACTTTCGCTTAGGTCATGATCTCGCGGTTTGTGGATTCGAGCCCCGCATCGGGCTCTGTGCTGACTGCCAGCTCAGAGCCTGGAGCCTGTTTCAGTCTGTGACTCTCTCTCTCCCTGACCCTCCCCTGCTCACGCTGTCTCTGTCTCTCTCTCCTAGAAATAAAAAAAAAAAAAAAGAATCACTGTTGCGTGTCCTGGGATTTCCAACCAGCCAGAGTAAGTGGGGTCAGCGTGTAAGACAAAATGGAGCCCTCCTTGCAGAGCACAAGGTAGCAGCTGGCACAAGTCGGGTTTGCATTTATGCAGCCAAATCTGAGAACACCCCTGGCTTTATAAGCTCATTCCAGTCTCTTGGTTCATCTTGCAATGTGACCCTGCATTTTGCAACTTTTGAGTTTTTAGACCCCATTTTCATATTTAGTTTGTTTCTGGGTGAAAAATATCTACTAATATAGGTAGTATTAGTTTCGTTCCTCTGTAATGCCTTATGTCTTAGATTTAGAATCATTCGAGACTATTTTGGTTCTGAGTAATAGAAGTCTATCTCCAACTGGCTGAAGTCTCAGAGGATTTATTAGGTCAGATATTTGAAAAGTCAGGCCTAGCTCTATCCAGGAACTCCAAAAGAGTCAGTTAGGGCTTGGTCTTTTTCTCTTGTTCTTTACCACACCTCTTGTCCAAACTTCTCTCTTGTCTGTTGATTAAAGTCTCAGACAAACTTGTGCCTTGTCATGGCCTAGGTAAATCCAGTCCTTCACTCAACCAGCTTCAAATCTGGCAGATACAGAGCTTTTCTTTCTTAGTTGTGCCTCCTTTTACTGTCTGGGGTCATATGACTTTCCCCTGCCCTATTAGTTTATCCAAGAGGATGGAATATATTGATTGTTTAGTCCAGTCACCAGCCCAATCGTGGTTTGAACCAAACCCTATCTGAACCAAATGGGCAAAGGCGGGGACAGGCTGGTATTCCAAAAGGAAGGGAGGACTCTTTTATTGCCAGCATCCTCTGAAGAAGGGGGAATGAATGCCAGACAGGCAAGAAGAACAGATGCCCATCACAGATCTCCTTCTTGGAATTTGGAGCTTTACAAAAAAGAAAAAATGCTTTCAATTGTTCAGTTGAACATTTAGCATAAATCCTAGTTTCTAGGTTGAATGCCTTGCAGATGCTAGCATTTAAAGTGATAATTATAAACATGGAAGCATGCTTCTGGTATAATGATAGGTAGGAAAACATAGACCACAAATCTTATGTTCACAGAGGTTACACTTACATAGGTGAAGTCTGGAAGGGGAGTTTAAAGTGAAAATAGTTATTTTAGTTTAGATTAGAATGTTTATGGATGCTTTTTCCTTTGAAAATACCTTTAATTCGTTTACATGGCTTTCAGTTAAAGAAAAGAGAAAGCTCAGTGAATGCGTGAAAGTTCACCTCATTAGATAGGAGTGTGTGTGTGTGTGTGTGTGTGTGTGTGTGTGTGAACACATGCACAGAGTTCTTCCTGATATCATGGTAACTGCCTTCAGCATATTAGTAGTAGTTTTGAGAAAGATTCCTGTGTCCTTCATACCATAGTGCCTGGGTCAAATGTTCTACTTTCTCTTTTACCGAGGACTGGCCCTGCATTTCACTGATTTTATACATTACCAAGATAATACACTTCTATTCAATCTTACTAGATATTAATCCTTCACATTTTCTAACCTTGATATCCCTCACTTTGGTTTCTGTTTTCTCCCATAGCATAGAATTAAATTATCCAATCACTTCCCTCTACCCTTGCTTCAAGGTTGCATTACTCAGCATGAGTCCTGTATTACAGACCGTGGGGGACAGGCAACCAGGGTCAGAACGGTATCCCAGCAATGCCACCAGGTTGCTGGGACCCTTATACTTCTCCATTCTGCCATCCTGACTGAAGAGTTACACTTGAAGTCCTGCCTATTATTCTTTGATGATTTGGCTACTTATTTTTATTTAGGGTAAATGATATTACCTATTTTCAAGAGAAAAGAGGATGAGTCAACTGATATTATGAGTCAGCCTTTCAAATACTTAAAAACTGGGACCCTTGGGTGGCTCAGTTGGTTAAGCATTAGACTTCGTTTGGCTTAGTTCATGATCTCACAGTTTGTGGGTTCGAGCTCCACATCAGGCTCTGTGCTGACAGTACAGAGCCTAGAGCCTACTTTGGATTCTGTTTGCCTCTCTCTCTGCCCTCCCCCACACATGCTCTGCCTTTCTCTCTCCTTCAAAATTAAATAAACATTAAGAAAAAAATTAAAAATAAAACAAAACCCCCCGCAAATATTTAAGAACTAAATTGCTAAGATATATGTATATATTTTTTTCAAGCTACTTTTATGATGTAGTCTATGCCTTTTTCTTTCTGTTGTCCCTTTGCTAGAAGGGAAGAGGAATGTATCATTGTTATTCATGGAAGACACCTTAAGTTTGGCATTATTTGTTGTTTTATATTATCATCTTTAAGTTGAATCTTAGTCTGTATTCTTTACCCATAGTTACTCTCATGACTTTTTCTATACCATCATCTGTACTCAAAATCTATCTTTGCGTGTACAGATGTGACTGTGGCACTTTGGTAATTATTTTAAAAGTGAGCTCCACCACTTCCCCAGCTGTCTCACTGTCGCCTAATTACTATCACTCTGAGTCTTAGTTCTCTCAGCTATAAAATAGGGATGACTATGTCTACTTTTCATGGTTGTTGAGGGTGTTGAATAAAAATATTAGATGGATCATAGGAAGTTGCCTGTATTTGACCTATAATTTTAAAGGGTAGCGGGGGTGCCTGGGTGGCTCAGTCAGTTACACATCTGACTTTGGCTCAGGTGATGATCTCATGGTTCATGGGTTCAAACCCCACGTCGGGCTCTGTGCTGACAGCTCAGAGGCTGGAGCCTGCTTCAGATTTGGTGTCTCCCTGTCTCTCTCTGACCCGCCCCTGCTCATGCTGTCTCTCTCTCTCTCTCAGAAACAAATAAAAAACATTAAAAAAAAAAAAGTAGCTTCACGCAGCTCAATCTAATGTTTGTAAGGTCTAATCACAATGTCATCGGTAGTGCTTCCATAGATATTATTTGTTATAGTGAGAGTGGAAGGGCTTGCATACAGTTTAAGAAAATAAGATGTCTACTTGGCAGTTGCAAAACACACAGCCTGTATATAGTTCAAATCAAGTTAGAGAGATCTGAGCTAGACTGAGGCAATATTCAGTGGCATGGAGCTCTTAGCAAGTAGGAGGGGATGAGGGAACCTTATAAAGGGAGAAGATACATTCAGTCTTGGATGAAAATTTTGAGTGGTAGATGATGGCCTCTGATGAGATATTCTTCATACCTAAAGCAACAGAGTTCTCCCAAACTTTCTCATCCCAGCAATATCAGACTCAAAGACATTTTAGAGATCACTTACGTGCATTTATACCATAGGAGGCATGGATGTGTTTGTGTGTGTGTGTGTGTGCATGCGTGAAACTTTGATAATTCTTGCACCGCACAGATTCATTGATTGGGTTGAATTAACACAGATGGAGTGAATAAAATACAATTAGTAACTCTGTGTGGTTCATAGAGAAAAATTATGCGTATGGTTTGAATATTTGCAGACAGAAGACTGAGACCTCTTCAGTGTTAGCACGATAGCATCCACTTGGGAGGGAGCTGGCCATCATGACATGAAGAAGGGAATTGTGCCAGATAAAGAAAGGAGGGTGGTATGAAGGGAGGCGAAAAGAGCACCTGATCCCACAGCAGAGATGCTTCGCTAGCTCCCCAAGATGGAAGGGTTGGTCATTAATAGCAAACCCACACTGCAGGGATGCTTGAGTTAGCTTGTAATTATATATACATTTATAATTGGCTGTTAGGTAAGCTCTTTGCAGATTTTTGTTCTAAATGACTTTATAGCTTTTTTTTGGTCAAAGTTTCGTTTTGAAAAAAGTGTACTCTGCAGATAAACTCAACCTACATTTGCAGTTAATATCCAGGTGTATGCTCAGTCTACACTCCTCTGTCTCTTCAAAGGACTTCTCAATTCATTGATTAATGTCAGTGATCAGAGGCTACAGTCAAGAGTTCTAACAATGATTGAGTGAAACCACATAAACAATCATTAATAACAAGTTGGCAGTCCTAGTTGAAAGGGTGTATTGGGGCATAGACTTAGGCACCCCGGAGGAAAAGGAATGGATGCTGGCCATGGATAAGGAATAGAAGCAACGGAAACTGAGAGTCCCTTTTCTTGCCAGCCCTCTTTATCCGTAAGGTCTTGTCAAGAAAGAAGTCTTTGAAAATAGAAGAAGAGGAACCCAGAGAAAAGTGTCCTCTTCTCTGCACCCTGAAACCTTTAATCTGTTTAGTAAAGAGCTTTTCCACCAGTACCTCATTTGACCCCTATAACAACCTAAAAACATAGACTGAATTAAAGTCATTAATTTCGTGTGACAGATGAGTAACTAAGCCTCGAGAAAATTTAGTGATTTGCCTAGTTTGAGCTTAGATTGTAACTTGGGTCTCCCATCTCCCAGTATGTTTCTGTTTTCACTAAGGCATTTTATTCATTGTGCATTATTTGACATTGAACTACTCTTTTTGTTACTTTGTGCTATTAATGTCTATTAAAAGGAAAATTGGAATCTGGGCAGTGGAGCAGTATAGGATTAGAAATCAAACAATATATGTCTAATTAATTCAATGAATACTTGATTAATATTTGGCAGTTGCATTTTCATTACAATATAATTAATTAGAATTTCTAGATAAACAACTTCACGCAGTAGCTGTGAGAATTAAATGTGATAATGTATGTGAAAGTGTCTACCACAGTGACTGGCAGTTAGAAGGGACTCAATTAGTTGAATTTGAATCTTATCAAGACTAATTTTCATGAGGATTTCTTCGAGGTAAAACTTCATGGGAGAGCACTGAAAATGGAGAAACAGCATTTAATGCTATCATTAGTTAATAACTAACGTCTGAAAAGTGAACGCCAGGGTTTCAGTTTGGAATTTCTATCTGCATTCCCCACCATCATCTCAAAGTCAGCATCCCCGAATTGTTGCTTCTATTCCTCCCATGGGGATTTTTTTTTTTCTTCTCTCTCTCAACACTTCTTTTGCTAGTGATGTCAACCAGGCTCAAAGTCATGACTCCTCCCTTCCTTTCAAATACCTATCACCAAATTATTTCAAAAATTTCTCTAATATTGTACTTTGTCTTTTTCCTTCTCCATTTCTACTACTATTGATCCATTGAGGTTTATATCAACTCATAGTTAGATTATGATCTCTGAAACGGTCTTCATCTCCTTGATCTTGTCGACATTGAAGACCTTTCTTGGACAAGCTTTCCTAAAATCCCACTTTTGTTATATTCATCCTATAATTAAGAAATGTCCAGGCTTCCCAGTACCTCATGTACCAAGTCTAACATCCTCTTGATTTTCAAGTACCTTTATAATGTAGCCTCACCTAATTTTTCTGAACACTTGAAAATCCAAGCCTACATTTAATTCCTTTTTTTCTTTTTCTTTTATGTTTAGTGTGTCCTTAACATCAAGAATTGCTCTCTCCAAGGAGTGTGTGGGTGGCTCAGTCAGTTAAGTGTCTGATTCTTGATACTGGCTCAGGTCATGATCTCACAGTACATGAGTTTGAGCCCCATGTCAGGCTCTATGCTGACAGTGAGGATTGAGATTCTCTCTCTCCCTCTCTCTCTCTCTGCCCCTTGCTTTCTCTCTCTCTCTCTCTCTAAAAAAAGACATTTTGAAAATAATAATTGCTCTCCCCCTAAGCTTTATTACAGTATAATTGACAAATAAAAATTGTGTATAGTTAAAGTATACAATTTGATGTTTTGATACATATATACATTGTAAAATAATCAAACAAACTAACATTTCCATCAATTTACATAGTTGCCATTTTCTTTTTGTGTGTGTTGAGAACACTTACCATGTACACTCTTAGTATATTTCTTTTTTTTAAATATTTTATTTATTGTTGAGAGAGAGAGAAACAGCGTGAGCAGGGGAGGGTCAGAGAGAGAGGGAGACACAGAATCTGAAGACAGTCTCCAGGCTTTGAGCTAGCTGTCAGCACAGAGCCCGATGTGGGGCTCGAACCCACAAACCATGAGATCATGACCTGAGCTGAAGTCGGATGCTTAACCGACTGAGCCACCCAGGTGTCCCCTCACTCTTAGTATATTTCAGGTATAAAATATAGTATTGTTAACTATAAGCACATTATCTACAGAATTTAGTCATCATGCATAATGGAAAGTTTGTACCTTTTGACCAACATCTCCCCATTTCCTTATCTCCACACCCTGGGCAACTACCATTCTACTCTCTACTTCTATGAGTTAGACTATTTTAGATTTCACACATATATGTGCCATATCTGTCTTTCTGTGTCTGGATTATTTCACTTAGCAAAATGTCCTCCAAGTTCATCCATGTTGTCACAAATGGCAGGATTTCCTTTTTTTCAAGGCTGAATAATATTCCATTATACACACACAGAAACACACACACACACACACACACACACACACACACACACCACATCTTCTCTATCTATCCATGTGATGACAGACATTCAGGTTGTTTCCATGTCTTGGCTATTGAGAATAATGCTTCCATAAACATGGGGGTGCAGATATCTCTTCAGGATACTGAATCCATACCCTTTGAATGTGTGATTCCTAGACCATAGGTAGTTCTATTTTTAATTTTTTGAGGCATCTCAATATTGTTTTCCATAATGGTTGTGCAAATTTACATTAGCACACACAGTGTACAAAGCTACATCCTTTGTACTTTTCTCTACATTTTCTCTAGACCCTCATCAACACTTGTCCTTTGTCTTTTTAGTAATAGCCATAAGAATTGCTTCTTTTACTTGTCTTTCCCATCTCAATTGTAAACATCCTTCAGATCCAGTCCTGTGTTCCTAACATAATTTAAACCAGTCCTAAAAATATACTAGTAGCTCAAAAGATATTTACTGAACGAAATTGAATTGAACTAGACTTTACTAATGGGGTTGTATTTGGGGGGTTTATGGTAAATTTACACACAGCTGTCACCAGGTGGCAGTAAACATGGAAAAACAGCCCAATGCCTGATGTGTTCAATTAAAAAAAATACTCTCTACATAATTTATATGTAATCTTAAATTATGACTTTATATTGCTTCCTTAAATTTTTTTTAACCTCTCTAGCTTTTTTTTTTTTTCCCATTGAGGTACCTCTAAATGATATGAATGCATTAGCAATTGTGTAATTGTTATGATTGGGAAAGATATAATCTTTTGAGAATTAGAGATACCTCAAGGGCATGATTTTAAATAAATGTATTTTGGGTTTAAAATGGAAAAAGAATGCCAATTTTTGTTGATGTTTTAAATGGGGGAGTGTGCCCCAAATAGTCAAAACTCCTGTGAAATTGGAGCCAGGTAAGTTTTGTCTTAAGCTGTGTAGAAACCTTACCATGGGGTGATGTTTGGTCAAATTTCTGTCATTGGTCCTTTTCATGAATATTTATTTAAATCCCAATGGAAATCATTGCTCATCTGAAAGGGAGTTAACAATCCTTAATAGCCTCTTCTGATTTGATTGATGTTTTTGTCACTTTCCTTGAAGTAAATAGGTTCCATTAGCATACCAAATATGCTATCTGTCCTTTTACCTCCACAGGCACTTAACTGACCACTCACTTAAGATTTAAATATCCCACCTAGGATTTTGTTGTCAGTTCAGGGTCAATCTTTACAGGAAGAAAAGGAAAGAGCTTTAACTACTTAGCTGGTGACTAGTTTCAAAATGGAGTAAAAATAGTTTTTATCATGATAAGATTTTACTCCATTTGGACCATTTATTTATTCTGCCTCCAAAGCGTCTACAATCCTGAAATAGCGACGATCATTGAAATCAGTGTGTATTGAGCAAAAGGTAAAAAACAAAATTATCTGGGATGATTGGGAAGTAATTGAAATGTTCAAGAAAGAGTCTTGAATCAAAGAGATGGAAATAATTTTTGAAACTAAGGCATGGCATACGGAAATTAAGAAGTCTGAGTAAAGGACCCATTCATATGTATTCTTCCAGTGTGTAAATGAATTCCAGAGAGACATGTGTGGGATTGGGGTTATTTTTTCAGGCCACTTAAAGTTCATAGTTAATTAAAGGGTGTCAAGTGGTGTGAAAGAGATCACCCTTGAGACAACCCCAATTCTTTCAAAGCAGTTGGGTACCATCAGATGTATTCAGGGCCAGTAAGAAACCAGAAGTGTTTTACACCTTCAATTTAATATATTTCACTCCCCCCCCCATTCCTTTCTGATCAGATTGCATGGAGAATCTGAGTATCTGTGCAATCATCACATATTTGTGATTTCAGTCCTTGATACAGTGATTAGGAGGCATCTGAGTGTGAGGAAAGATCTGGAGGAGTTCAGATGGGCCTAATAAAGCATTGGTGGTAGAGAGAGCCTTTTTAAAAAATGTTTATTTACTTTTGAGAGAGAAAGAGAGTACAAGTAGGGGAGGGGTGGAGGGGGGGACAGAGGATCTGAAGTGGGCTCTGCGCTGAGAGCAGAGAGCCCTATATGGGGCTCAAACTCACCAACCATGAGATCATGACCTGAACAGAAGTTGGATGCTTAACCAACAGGTGCCCCAAGAGAGAGGTTTTTGATGGATCTGACAATTTTGGGTAGGGAGAAACAAGGCTAAGTTTATTTATTTGAACAATGGTTTACAAAAATGTTCATTAGTAACACAAACCTCTTAAAGTGCCTGAAAGCAATGTGTAATTTTTTATAGAGAAGCAGAATGGTCTGTGGGATATATAACTCTGTGCATCAAGTTGGAAGCCATTGACTCCTAGTTCTGATGCATTAATAATGTAGATACTTTCTGAGTTTCCTTTTTTAGAGCAAAAAGAAAAAAAAATAACCCAAAAGCTGTGAGAACAATTCAGTGACATAATCTAGTAACTTTATAAATCATTAATTACCAATCAAATAAAGAATACTATTGAAATAAGTTTCTAGGCCCAAGATGGAGTCACCCGTCTGGAATGCTACATCAGTAAATGGAAATTTAGGTCACTCTCATGTCCCTGTATATGCTCTGTTTGAGAAGTGCAGTATTTCTAGTCAATCAGTCCACCAGTGCCAAGGCAATTCTGGTCCCTATACCTATTTCTTTGCTCCTTCTCCCCACAGACAAGGTTGATTATATGGACCAGCCAATCAGATAGTTTATATTTTTATCGTCAGTGTGTTATACCCAGATCGCAGTATCCTCAACGACCAGAGACACCGGGGAGACCGAGTCACGCATGCAAAGACAAAGGGATTTATTACGGACTCGAGCTTGGGCTCACAGACTTTACCAGCACAGTGGATCCGTGCTGTGAGCCCCTAGCAAAGGGAGAGTAGGGTTTTCATGGGGTTTGTGATGGGGGAGTTACAGAAGTTGTGGCATGGAAACAGTGATCCAATCATAATTATTCAACATTATTGACAGCGGGTTTAACCATACACATTGTCTAGAGTATTCGTTACTTTTGGCGGGATCCAATTACAATGTTTAGAGTACCTTTAAATTCAACCAATCACAGAGCGAGCCTAGAGTCTTGTTCGGCGACTAAAGGGTTAACTTTAACATTAGTTAACAGGGTCCTATCTATAGTTTCTATCTATAGGCCTCTCCCTTAGTAATGTGGAGGGTGGTTGCTGGCCTTTCCTGATTGGGTGTTGCAAGGGTGGTTTCTCCTGCCTTGGGTACTGTGTAACTGCCTGATAGTTTTGGGGAAGCTGGAACTTAGGCCTTCTAGTTTAAAGGGGAAACTTAAAGCCTGTCATGGAGTCAGTTTGGTTTAGACTTGTGTCCTTACAAGTGTTCTTTATTCTTCATCCTGTAAAAGCTTCCTGTCTTCCATCTCACTTTGCAGTTCCTTGAATGGAGACTGTATGCTTCATGAAATGGTAAAGTTTGTATCATCTAAATTTTCTTTGTTTTTAGCACTACTATTTAAAAATTTCTTTATTTTGTCATAATAATAACTTCAGATTGCATAAAAGTTGCATAAATTAGTACAAAGAATTCTCATGTACCTTTCACTCTGATTCCCTAAATGTTACCATTCTACTACATTTGCTTAATCATTCTCTTCTCTGTCTCTGTTTCTCTCTCTCTCTCTCTGGATATTTTTCTCAACCATTTGAGAATAAGTTATAGGCATAATGTCTCTTTCCCCCTAAGTGCTTCAGCATGTATTTCCCAAAATCAAGAACATTATCTTACACAATCACAGTACACAATAAGGAAATTAACAGGTAATACAATAGTATTATCCATCTACAGGGATTATTCAAATTTCACAAACTGCTTTTTAATGTCTGAGACTTACTACTATCCTATGGCCAACAATTTAGAAATGTACATTGGAACATATTCGATTCCTAAGAGGCAGAGAAAATGGAAAGGAAAAATTATGAAGAAAATAAGTNTCCTCCCAAACATTTCTTCTAAAAATGCTGTCTCCATCTTTGCATAGGTTGCCAGTAATGGAGAAGTGATCATGATTTATTCACTAATTCGTACTTCATGAATTCAGTGAATGTTTATTGAATAACTAGTCTAGGCCAGATACTCTGCTAAAGGGTAAGGGAATCTTCTAATTAGGAAGATACTGTTTTCAATATGGATAAATAATTGAGATTCAGGAGGTCATGAAGGGGAGAAAAGAAAAGACAGAGAGAAATCTCTTCATTGCATGATTCTAGATGCAGAAGAGAATGTAACTTCATGAGTTGTGTTGTTGACACGATGGGTGAAGGATCATTTGTTTCCCTGGCAGAAGGAACACATAGTTTTGAAGCCTATAAATCGAGAAATCATGTATTAGCTCTCTTTCTATTTCTCTATTTATTATTGGGAATTACGTGCTTATATGAATCAACATATTCAAATTTTTTTTAAAAATTGGATAAATAGTATCTTAAACATCAAAATAAACAATTTAATAGACATAGCAGGCAAATTTTAAAATAAAATTTCACAGTTCCCTTTCGTTGAAACAAAGACAATCATTTCTTCTAATTAAATTTTCTTCGTGCATATATTATTGTAAGTAGAGTTTAATATAAAAGAAAAAACAGGCAAAAAGTTTTTGACAATATATACATTTCCACTAGTGATACCTACTTTGGGGAGTAAAATACTCCAATAGAATCCATAAAAAAAGAACATGCAAGAGACATGAGACTGAAATGAAAGTTGAAGTAAAAGCAAAAACAAAGTCAACTTGCTTACTTTATTAATGCTGATATGGATTACTATAGATTTATTAGAACGGTAGACAAGTGATGTATGAAAATGGACAACTTTTCTTTATCAGGTTGAAGAGGATTATGATTATCTTCCAAGTACGAAGTATATTTGTGGCTAAGTAAAAGGCGAAAGATTGACATGATCTGAACAGAACCAGAGTATTGTGCCTGGCTATGTGTTTATGTGGTGAGGGGATACAACAAACCACATATACACAGGCAGAATGATAAATAAATAAAAAGGAAATATCCAGGTACGATTTAAGCCTAGAACACAGTGTTAGAATTTAGGTACCTCAGAACCAATAGTTTGAGGAAAAATTGGAGCTGGGCCAGGAGAAAGCAATTGCAATGATTAAGAGAAGGAAGGGATTAATTTATAAGAAGAGATTTAAGTAGACAAAGACATAGCTAGGCAAGTAATGACTACAGAGTATATTATAAGATTCTACAAATATTTAAAAGTTAAAAAGGTGGGAGTAGAATTATTTAAAATGATGTAAAAGAGTAAGTTACCAGGAGTAATTTAGTAAAAATAACTCTTTGACATTGAAAATCATTAGTTTTTAGAAAACTCTTCCAATAGGAAGAGTAATCTATTTTTTTGAAGATTTGAAACCAGACAGGGGACGATTCTCGATGGGGAGTAGTTGTTTTCTGGCAAGTGGAAAAACTGATCAAGGCACTTGACCCTCCATCCTTTTCTATGAACAAAAAAGTCAAAGGTATTAAATGTCAGATTGGTTACTATAGGGTCTACCAATTATTCAAGAGTTCATGTTAGTTGCTAGTGCCTCAATGACATTTGTAGATTGTACTATGTAATTAGACTCTGTATTATATACTGGCTTCAGCAGTTTATTATCTTTTATTTTGGGGGGTAATAATTATCTTGGGGTGTTATATTTTCATCCTAAACAGAGCCTGACAGTGTTGGATACCCATTATGACCTCAACACATGATTTATTAAGTAGAAAGCTATATTTACTTTGTAAGCAGCATGTTTATGTTTGAACTGCTTCCAGAAAATAAAATTGAGGTGCTTACTTATTCCACTTCTGATTTGGAAGATTTGTTCATGTGTGTAAATAGACTTCTCCAACACTCTATGCTCTAAAGATTGGTTGCCACATAAAAAGGTCTATCTTAGCCATCCAGTCCTTCTCAGCTCCTATTTCTCCTGTTTTCATTTAGACCTTTTTCATTTCCCAGGAGACTGTTGCAAGAGCTAACCCTCATTCTAATTTCATTGCTTTCCATTTTCTATTCTTCCTTTACCTTGCTGCCTGAGACACCTTTCTTTCTTTTTTTTTTATTTAAAAAAATGTTTATTTTTGAGAGAGAGAGAGAGAGATGGAGTAAGAGAGAGAGAGAGAATGGGGGAGAGGCAGAGATAGAGGGAGACATAGAATCAGAAGCAGGTTCCAGGCTCTGAACTGTCAGCACAGCGCCTGATGTAGGGCTTGAACCCATGAACTGGGAGATCATGACCTGAGTCAGATGCTTAACAGACTGGGCCACCCAGGTGTCCCCTGAGACATCTTTCTAACCTGAATCAGATAGTTTATTTTGTTGGCTCATAACTTGAAAATATTCAGTGGATTGCAGTTATCTACAGGATAAAGTATTCATTCACGTTCTTTCCGGCTCTGTCCTCAATTTACTTTTCAGTACTTTTCCATCTACTTCCTGTGCTTCAGATCCCACAGAGAGGACACAGCCTTTCTCCTGTGCACTTCTGCTCAACTTGTTCATTCTGCCTGAATCCTTCTCATTCTCTGTAGTCGTGCTCAGATATCACTTTCTTTATGGAGCTTCTCTTAACACTTTATGTGAGATTAATTATTCAACTTTCTGTAGTTTTGGTAGCATTTATGTCACTTACAAGGCTCAATTCATTCCTTTTACCATGATAGCACATTTCTTTGAGGACAAAATCTGGATCGTACTCACCACCTACACTCCTGAGCATAGGCTTTGTCCTCAATAGATTTTTATGGGATGAATGGGAAGACAGAATGCTGATCATCTTCATGTGGAATAAATTCTAGAAACTGCCAAATAGCAAAACAGCTGTGTTTTTTCAACTATGTTGGATCATTCCTGGATGCTCTAATAGGACAGGGGATAATAATAATTTTTTCCTTTTGGGTTTTCGTAGGTTGTTTCCAGATTTGACTTAACTTAAGAAATGCAAAGATATAATCTTGTACTACACATTCCCTCCTCTGCTACACTCGGACTTCCCAGCAGCTGCCTCTGCTTTTCAGCCATTACCAGTACTAGATATATTACAAGTTATAATTATTGATTAACAGTTATTTTCTGTCTTCTCACTCTGGTGTGTGACCACTAGGAAAGCAATGCCTTGTTTTTGTTCATTGCTGACCCCCATTGCTCTCTGCAGTGCTTGCTCCATAGTGAGTGTTCAATAACTGAATAAATATGTAAATGTACGTTGTGTTGATAAAAGAACTACTTTTTTTGTTAGTGCTGATTTTGAGACTACCAGATTTGGCATTTTATAAAACACCAAGCATAATCACAGTAATTGAAGTCATTCAGAAAATTCACATGGATTAGTCAGAATTTAAAGCTTTATTTAGGAAATGGCTGACCATCGTTTATGAATGTTAACAGCAGTTGTTAATGGCAATCCTGCAGCACAGGAAAACATAAAACATAAAGAGAAACATCTTCTAAGGCCTTCTACTTGTTACGGACAATGGTATAAATGTGAAATACAACATAGCTTCTCAAATCATTCTTCAACTTTGGGGATAATGATGAATCTGATTGGATATAATTTCTGGCATGTTGTTAGACATCATTTGTTTTTCATCATTTTTGTTCTTTTCATGGATTGTCATTGAAAAAGTGGCTCTAGTTCTTTTTTTTTTTCCACTGGAATACACGGCCCAACTGGGGTAGAATTTCTAAAGGGCTTTACACATTTTAAGAGCCAACATGTGCAAGTTAAGGAGGAAAAGTAAAATGCATACCTGCCTTAAATTGTGGAAGCCAGTGATTGAGCCTTTGATCTTAGATTGCTTTACTGAATATGGCCCCGCCTGTATCCAATACTGTGTTCCACCCACCAGCACACATAAGGATTTTGTTAAAGGACTCTGACGATGAATATATTCTATTAACTCTTTTCTTAAAAAATTAACAACAACACTTTGTCTGCCTTTTCTCTCTCATTTTAAGACCAGAACAATTAAGAATATGATTATAAACTACTTTTGCATTGCATTTGTAAGGAAGTGAAATTTCAAAAAATGAGATAGAACTTCTAGTTAATATGTAGAAGTGAGCAGTAACATATTTTGAGTTTTAAGAGTTAAGGGCATTACTGTTTGTCCCCTTAGTATCAGGGGAAACAAAATACTTAATTTTCTTTAAGGAGATTGCTTGATTTTTTTTTTTTTTTGTT
>NW_027530575.1:6028141-6087011 GCF_008692635.1 Crocuta crocuta | reverse complement strand
CCCGGCGTGTGTGTGTGTGCGTGTATGTGCTTGTGAATATGTGTGTATGTGTGTGTTGTCTTTTTAAAAATCATTCACTGATAAAATTTGGGGCTTTTATATATAAACTAAAGCTTCTTCAAGTATAAGACAGAATATTCTCAGGATTTACATGATTTACATACTTATCAAAACTTTAGGGTTAAAGCCAGACATGGGAAATGCCTAATTGAAGAGGAGAGTTTTGGCGTTTTTTTTTTTTAAAGAATGAAGCATTGCTATTTACCATTTTATAGATTTACTCGATTACGAAATACCAAATTCACGATGCACACCTCTCAGATAATACTAGATTATAACGTGATTCTAAATATGCTAATTTATCAATTCGTCAACATTTCAGACACATTTGAGACATATTATTAAGAAGAGATTGGAAAGGATTTTGAACTAAAGAAAGCCCAAGGTGCACACCTCGTTTTGCTATAGGGGTTTCGATGATCTTGGCGAGTCACTAGATCCATTTGTCTCAGTGTTCCCATCTGTAAAATTGTGGTCATTACACTTGACACTTCCTTTCTTAAAAGGGGATGTTATGAGGATGAATAAGGTAATGCATTGTGGTAAAATGCTCTGAGCTCCTTAGAAGAAAGGTGCTACATAAATACAGAGTATTATCTCACATGAAAAATAGCTGCAATGCTTTAAATATAGCTACTAAGAGGCACAATCAACTCCTAATCTATTTTTTTCTCAATGTGGAAAATTTCTTACATTGAAAGAAATGATGTTCATGTATTGATTGGCAAATACATCATCACCTCTCTCTATTATTGTGTCACTAATACATGTTTAAAACTTAAATAGTTATCAAACACACTATCAATCCTTCCTGTTCCTTATGCTGGAAACTTTCATCTTTGCTTCCTTTCTCTCTTTGCCCCCTAAATTCTTGCAGCTCTTTCTTGGGGTGTTCAAATCACCTTTCTTTTTTTTTCTTCATATCCCTAGGCACCCCTGGTGAGTGACTGAGAGATCGGATTCAGGAGCCAAAGTGCTTGGGTTCAAATCTCAGTGTCTTTATACAAATGGCAAACTTGGCCATGTTATTTAACCACCCCGTGCCTCGAGTTCTTCATCTTTAAAATGGGTATATTAGCTAAATAGGTTGTAGGGAGAAATAAGTTAGTTAATACACGTTAAACTACTTATAATAGTGCTTGGCACATAGTAAGCTCTTAATAAGCTTTGGTTATGTTTATTATATGGACAACTGCAATCATCTTGTATTCATTTATTAGTCATCAGACTTACTGAGGCACTTACATCTTCCAATAGTCTGCCTTACAATACTATTCAACTTTCTTTTTAAAGTCAAGTAACTCCTTTTTCAATTTTGACTCCCTCCTCCCAAAGCCTCTAATGGTCATCTTCAAGCTCCTAATCATGAGCTTAAAATTAAACCTCTAATGTTCCTCATGAGCCACTGCATCCATTCAAACTATCTACCCTCATTGTCAATAACATGCAGGCGGGCATGCTTTTCAATCAAGTAAATATCCTTGTCATTCTTCACTGACATAGCATCAGCTTTCATGCTTAATGCCTCCATTTGTCTTTAAAAATATATACTCAGGGGCACCTGGGTGACTCAGTTGCTTAAATATCTGGTTTTGGCCCAGGTCATGATCTCATAGTTCATGAGTTCAAGCCCTGCATTGGGCTCTCTGCTGTGGGCATAGAGCCTGCTTTGGATCCTCTCTCTCCCTCTCTCCCTGCTCTTTCTCTGCTCCCTCCTCTCAAAAATAATAATAAAAAATGTTTAAATGTATCTATTTCCCTGCTTCAAATCTCTGCCTCTCTATGGAGTCTGCTCCAATGAGTCTTCTTTTTTTCTGATCTGTCTAATCCCCTCAAGAGTAATAACACATCAGCACGTTGTAGAGATCACTAATGTATAACTGAATTTGATTATGTAGTTGGAGTGTTTATATTTTTATGTACAGTATAACTTCATATTGCTCTTTGAAACAAGGTGAGGCATTATCCATACCAAAGAGAGGAGTCTGGAGACCTCTTCTCCCTTACCCTGGGTCCTGTAAATGAGGCTGCAGTGGGGAGTCTATGCATAGAGTTCTCTGACGAGCTTCTGAAATTATCCTTTGTTGATTTAGCAGACAGCTCCTCTGACTTCCTGTTTAGTCTCTTAGGTCCCCAAATTTTAAATGAACTGCTTACTACCGCAGGTTTCGAGCTGAGCGGATATCATATGTAAATACATTGTTTTAGGGAGCCTTAGAGGAAAGTTCTAAGCAAACAGTAATAACCACTCATAGAATCATAGAAGCTCAGGGATAGAAAGGTCCTAAAACATCATCTAGTTTTCAAGACCAGGAAATCACAGTAGCCCCTGTTTCTATTAACCTAATAAAGGAGAATTCTGGAGAACGATGTGGTATTTCATTGTCTCCACAACATGGTGCTTTTGAATTTCATGCATTTACTCTTTAAATATATTGAGTCGTATAATTACAGCAACACCCAGAGTCAGTAAAATTTCTGACTCCTAAATGAGAGTGGGGCACATGACTTCTAATGCCAGATTTGAAGTTAATTCTATTTTACGACATCTGCTCTTCTTTGTCTCAGCTCTTCCCCTGGCAACTTTAGTCAAGTCTATTCTGTTTGTCAAGGCTGTGTGTGTGTGTATAGAACAGGATGGTGGTGGGGGGAGGTGCTCACCATTATAAACACTGTGGAGAAAAGAGACAGTCTCTATAGAAGCAGGTGTCTGAGCGGCAGAATTGGGCATGAGACTAACAATTTGTTTCCCCAGAATATTCAGAGATCTTTAAGATATTTTCAGATGCCGATAGGGCCAGGTTTTGGAATTTGAGCCAATTTATTTATCTGGGTCTCAAGGGATAGGCCGACCCCGTCTTATATCTAGGTTAGACATATAACATTATAAATAAATAAGGATAATTTTCATTTAGTACATTTAAAAGTATCATTACTTAGAGCCACAGACTGTCTTCAATAGACTCACATGGAATTTTGTTAAAATACGAGGCCCCTGACCAGACTTAGCAAAAAAAATCCCCAGGGTTGAGTGCAGGGATCTTATGCATATTAAAGTTTAAGAACCATTGCCTTCGAAGCATATCTCCTATTTTGTGTATATTTCCCCTTTAGACTATAGGTATCTTGAGAGCCATAATGTTTTATATTTTTACAAAATTTATGGAATTTCCATTTAATTTGTAAGTCCCTTGGCAACCATCCCATCACAAATGCTCAATAAATATTGTTAAAATGGAATGGAATTACAACAAATGTATTTGCCATTTTATACACTTCCAGAAAATCCCACAAGATGTCAGAAAGAATGTAACTACATAAAAACACCTATTCTCTTTTCCTGAGCACCAATACATTAGGTGACTGTTGCACTAGGACTCGACTTGACAATCATTATGGTTTAAGACAAACGTACTAATCTTCTGAGTCTCCGAGTTTTAAGTAATTGTAAGCTTTCTGACCATAAGGCATGACCTTTGCCCGCGGCATGGTGGTAATATTTCAAGAAGAACGAGATGCCACAGAACTTCATGTCCAATAATCTTCATGGTTGCTGTTGGCTCCCTACCCTCCAAACCCATGTGTCCAAATGCCTTCTCAGCCTATACTCGATGTCTAACAAGCACCTCAGACTCCATCATCCTATGTGCTCAGATCAAAGTCCTCAAACTCATTCTCAACCCCTTTCTCTCTTTTCGGCCACATCTTCTCTTTTGAGCAAATATTTTTGGTGCTACCTTCAAAATATGTGTGCAGAATCCAACCTCTTTTTAATCCCTTCACTCCATCTCCGGGCCAAGTCTCCACGATCTTTTGCCAAGATTGTGTTAGCCTTCCCAACGGATCTCCCCCCTTCCACATGTGTGTCCTTCAGTTTGTTCTCAGTGCAGCAGCCACAGCGAAAAACATTTGCCACATGATGTCATTTCTTGGCTCAAACTCTCCAGGGCTTCCCGTTTCACTCAGAGTAAAAGCCAAAGTCCTTACAACGAAACCAATTTTATTTTAGCAACATAGTTTAATTATATTAGAGGAAAGCAAATGCTGGATGTGGACAACAAACATTTGTTAACCTTCTTTAAGTTAGCTCTTACTATGTGCATTTTAGAAACAATTACTTGCTATCTACAAGCTTTCACTGGACTCTATGAATATTTATCAAGCACAATATTTATTTATCAGTGTTTATTTATCAAGCAGTGGCTCAGTACTGGTCCAAGCACTGTGACTAACCAAGAGGCTGTGAAAGACATGGTGTATTGAAGGTCTATAGAAAACTTGGGTAGAACTGAGGCAGCCAACAATTGTAATTGCATAAAGGTTTTTTTTGTTTTTTTTTTTTAGTGTATTTATTTATTGCCCAGAGATTTCCAACTTCAGGGACATTTTCTTTAGAAAGAAAAGATTTATTTCTCTTTCAGTATAGCTTTAAGTATTTCTCTTTCCCATACTGTAGTACCTTTTGAACTTGTTACAATTATATTAGTAGATATTACGTGGACAATATTAGGGAAAGAGTTGAAATCTGGCCATTGTCTTCATAATTCTTATATCACTTTGTGATTATTTCTCACTCCATATTCAGAGGAGAACCTGAATTCTGAAATTAAAAGAAAGCTTGCCAAGGGGCATCTGGGTGGCTCAGCTGGTAAAGTGCCTGACCCTTAATTTCAGCTCAGATCATGATCTCATGGCTCATGAGTTTAAATCCCACATTGGACACTTCGCTGACAGTGCAGAGCATGCTGGGAATTCTCTCTTTCCCTGTCTCCTTCTCTCACTGCTCCTCCCCTGCTTATTCATCTTCCAATGGTCTGCTTTTACAACACTATTTGCTCTCAAAATTAATAAATAAACATTGAAGAAAAGAAAGCTTGCCAATTTCAGCAGACTGAAGATTTGAAATCAAGTAGAAAAAGTATATTTTTATATATCTGAAAAAGTTAACTTCTCTCTCAGTTGTTAGCGTTAAAAAGATAACCACAATTCCTGGCTTATAAACTCCACAGCTTCCTTGGAAATGGCTATTATTTATAAATTTCGCATACTTATATATTTTAATATGCAATAATGTAGAATGATGTATGACCAATAACCAAAATGCTGGCTTGGACAAATCTTTGCAAACATCACCACCCTTTATTTAATGAGGAGAAAATTCTTAATTTCCTAAATTAAACAATACTTTAAAAAAAAGCAAAGCCAAGCTATGGGAAGTAAAAACTTTTACATCTTTTTTTTTTTTTTAATCTAAAAATCTCTCTGGGGCCACAGAGCCTAGAGAACATGTTTCATTTCTGTACGCCTTTCAATAACGAGAAGGACTGTTGCCAGCCAGTCAGACTCTATTGTATTAGTACTACAGCTGTGCAGTCATATTTTTAGTATGTTATTTCTTTTCAAGGGCAAAATTGGAAAATGGTACTTAGACTAAAATATAATCCTATCAATTTTACATAAAATATTGATCAGAAATAAAAATTTAGCATCTCTGGTGTGAATTCACTAGACTGCACAAAATACAAATATATAGATTAAGGAAAGTTAACATAATCCTTTTATGGGAACTAAAATCAATTACATGTCAGCTTTGTAGTATTATAAATGTATTTAGTCAGCATAGAATTTTTCCAGCAGTGTTTCCTGCAGATTGAAATTGACTAACCAGATGTTAAATATTAAATAGAACTAATCAAAGTATGGTTCAAGAGACTTTAAAAACAATGATCAAAGGGAGCTATTTATTACCTGATTCATGTTACTGCTGAAATATTGGGTCTGTGATATTATATTTAAACTTAGCGTTTTCAAGATCCCATTTTCTAGCTGTACATGAACAATAATTAATGTTAATAAATTAACTCATAAACTATGTAATTGGATCATTGTGCATAATCCTGGTTGGAAACTTGACCAAGAGATTTAAAACTCAATTTATAGAAATAAAACTTTAGTTAGATATTTAGTACATATATTACTTTTGGGAATAATATAAATATTAAAAAATACTAGAATTCATTCAGTCCATGTCCACACACACATGCACACAGATAAAAATAAAAAAGAAGATAATACTAGATTCATTTCTGAGAAATCTTAGAATAATCATTTGGGCAGACCTTTTACTTTCAGAAAAGTAAGTATTTGATTTAAAAAAAATTGGGAGTAGATTTCCAGAAAAAGGCATTTCATAACTTCTTACAAGCTCATCCCATTAGTTTTACATGGTGCTAACATGCTTTTGCTTCTATTCAATAAGAACTTTTCATAAGATTTTATTTGAGCCCATTTTCTCTTGATATATATTTGAGAAGGACACAGCTGATAGATGTTTCAGTACTTGCTGTTATTACTTTTACTATTATCACTATATTTTATACATAATTTAAGAAAAAAATATTTCAAGGTTTAAAGGTTCTAATAAACAATTAAATTCACAACTAATCACACACCAATAAAATACGTTTTACCAATATACAAAGATTTTTGTTGTTGTTATTTTATGTTGGAGGAAAAAGGGACATGAGGTCAAAGTAGTAAAACTGTTCAAAATGTTCTGCTTTATTCTTAAATTTCCATGCTTCTGCTAATTTGTTTTTGAATCTCTTTTCAATTGATTTCTGCTTGTTTTAATTAATTATATTCCATATAATTATAGTCTATAGTAATAACTTTTAAAATATTTATTTATTTTGAGAGAGAAAACACTCAACTGGGGGAGGGGCAGAGAGAGAGGAAGAGAGAGAATCCCAAGCAGGCTCCACTCTGAGTTGTTAGTACAGAGCCCCACACATGAAATCATGACTTGAGTTGAAATCAAGAGTCAGACGCTTAGCAAACAGGCGCTTTTGCTAGTAAAACTTTTAAGCTACCGTTTTAACAAAATTTTCAAGAAAAAAATCCGTTTTGATATAGGTGGTGTTGATTACTCTAGAGAAATGAAGATTTACTGTGTGACATGCTGAGTTCTGTGCCTTGAACATGTGAAGCTTTGTTACAGTCTTCAAAACAAATCCGGAAAAAATTACTAATTGGAGAAAGGAGTGTATATTCAAATACCCCAGCTATATATCCATACATATCTATTTTTAAACTTCATTCATACAGTCCTAGATAGCCTTTTTTTTTTTTGAGAGAGAGAAAGAGAGAGAGAGAGAGTAAGAGAGACAGGGAGGGGAAGGGAGAGAGGGAGAAAGAGAATCCCAAGCAGACTCCACATTCAGCACAGAGCCCCACGCGGGGCTTGATCTCACGATTGTGAGACCATAACCTGAGCTGAAATCAAGAGTCAGACACTTAACCAACGGAGCCATCCAGGCACTGCCCCCTCCCCCCCCAGTGGCTTTCTTTAGCTGATTCAGGGCCTACTTTATTCAAAATTCTCCCCACAGACTAGTCATATCCCATTATTTCAGCTCCCTGAAATTTTTTCTCCGAATAATTTGGGGAGATTATGATTATATATCATTTTTTGTTCTCTGGTTGTCTCACTTCTGTATGCTTCCAATCAGTATAAACATGGCTGAACAAAAAATTTCAAATTCCTTGACATCACGATGGGCTATTCCTTTGTACACACACGGCCTGCACAGATCATTATGAGACCCTGTTTGCTCTATTTCATGCCATTGGGGGTCTTGGTCTCAGGCACTTTCAGTTATCAGACTGGGTTATGTCTTCTTGGGCCACCTTGCCTTTATTCATGCTGTTCTTCTCTGAGAACACTCTTTTCTTGCTTCTTTGACAGTCTAGGGCTTCTGTGAACATGAGAATTCAGTACATTTGGGCTACCTTTGAGAAGACCCTTAGGCTCTTTTGTGTGTCAATTTTGTCATCTATAAAATAAGGATGATAATAGATCAAATGAGATAATAGTTTGCTTGACTCAGTGTCTGACATGTGATCAGAATTGAAAAGTGTTAGCTATTGATGAAGCTTGTATGAATTAAATGATCTAAACTTCTCAGAAGCTTCCTTTGTTTTCATTTTGTTTTCCCGCATTGGTGTGAGATTTCTTAGTTCAGTGCTTGCTGGGAAGGGGATTGACTTCTGCTCATAGGAAATGCACCTCTCCAAGTCTTAAATTTTTCACCTTAACCTTCCAGGAAAGGGTAGTTTTGAAATAAATTTGGATCATAAATCCACTCGCATGTATCTATCTAAATTCTTTCTATTTTGGGGGTGTCTGGGTGGCTCTGTTTGTTGACTGTCTGACCCTTGATTTTGGCTCAGTCATGATCCCAGGGTCATGAGCTTGAGCCCTGAGTCAGACTCCATGTTGAGTGTGGAGCCTATTTAAGATTCTCTGTCTCTGTCTCTCTCTCCCTGTCTCTATCCCTATTCTCTCTCTCTGAAAATACATACAATACATATATAAAATTAATAAAATATTTCCATTTTTATCAGCATTTCATAATGATTCCTCTTTCCTTTTTAATGTTCAATCCATTTTTGATGTTTTTTAACCCATCAATCAACCAATCTTTATTACTGATCTCTCTCATAGATGCCACAACATTGTGGTGAATACGCAAACGTAAGAGACATACTTACAATCTTCCTGGGGTGATAATACTAACATATGTACAAAATCAGGAAACAAACAATACTCTTCTATGAGTTAATTGTATGGTTTACTATAGCACTTTTGAATCGGAGAGAAGAGAGTTATAAATAAAACCTGATATAATTATGACTGATTACATGAAGGAAATGACATGTTAGCTGGATATTCAAAGATTTGAAAAGGTACAGGAAGGGGTGTAAAATGCAATGTAGACAAGGGACTTAATAAGGCCAAAGCAAGGGTGAGAAAGAGCCTTCAGTAACTAGAACCAAATTATCTTTGGTTCATAGATGTGCATGAATGACACTAAGACTGCTTAGTATCACGATCTAAAATTATCAGAGAACGTGTTTATCAAAAGGGAACATTACAGCCCTGAACACCTTCTCTGTCTAGGTAGTGGAACCCACGGACTCTCGAACTTCAGGATGGTTTATGCTAAGAGCTGGACCCTGAAGAAACACTTCGAAGGCAGCTCCACTCATGGCAACTTTGAGCTGAAGACAGCTGAACTCCTACTCTTGAACAACGGAGAGGTCCTGGTGCAAGCGTCGCTCCTTGCTGTGGACCCTTACGTGAGAGCGGCAGCCAAAAGGTTGAAGGAGGGTGATATGATGATGGGGCGGCAAGTGGCCGGAGTCGTGGAAAGTAAAAACTCAGCCTTCCCACCAGGAACTATGGTAGTGGCTTCTTCAGGCTGGACAACTCACTCCATCTCTGATGGGAAAGATCTGGAAAAGCTGCCTGCAGAGTGGTCGGACACATTACCCGTGTCTTTGGCTCTAGAAACAGTTGGCTCATGGTCTCTTTTGGCCTACCTGACATCTGTGGGGTGAAGGGTGGAGAAATGGTGAAGGTTAATGCAGCAGCAGGAGCGGTGGGCTCTGCTGCGGGCCAAGCTCAAGGGCAGCAAAGTTGTTGGAGCGGCAGGGTCTGACGAACAGATTTCCTACCGTAAAAAGCTTGGGTATGATGTTGCCTTTAACTACAAAACAGTAGAGTCTTTGAAAGAAACTTTGAAAAAAGTCTCTCCTGATGGTTATGATTGTTATTTGGATAATGTGGGTGGAGAATTTTCAAACACTGTTATCCCCAGATGGAGAACTTTGGAAGAATTGCTCTCTGTGGGGCCATCTCTGTGTATAATCGTACTCGCCCACTTCCCCCAGGCCCACCCCCAGAAGCATGAGAAAAAAAAAGATACATGGAATCTAGAACTCATTTGGATGATTACCACATGTCTTTTTAACCATTTAGTAAAAATATATACTACCTGAGAAATTGTAATGAGTTGGATCTACCTAATAAAACACATTTAAGTGTTAAAAAAAAAAAAAGGAACACTAATCTCTAAAAAAAGATTGTTAATGTAGAAATCATTGCTTAATTAAAGCAAAATACGATTTTAGCCTGGAGTATTTGTAAGTTTTGCTTACATACTACGGGGTTCAAAATGGTTGAACAGAAGCATCCTTCAAACAACCAGAGCAGTAAGGTGGTGGGAAGGTATTTTATAGGAGAATGTTTCCTGCTGTTTGCATTTCTCGCTATTGCGGGGGATCCAGACCTTTTTTCTTTTTCTTTTTTTTTTCCAGTTGGGACTTTAATTAGAATTCCTGCTAAAAGGATATTAAAACTACCTTCTCTGCTTCAGAAAGCATTAAGGTGAAGAATGCAGAAAATATGGCTGGGGACACCAGAGCTCAGAGAGCCTCTAGAAAGCAGAGGTGATGAGTAGAAGGAATTCGGCAAAGCCTCTTTGAGGAATTTGTTCATTTAAAACCCAAACACCGAGAAAGGAAACAAAGACTAAAGAGTAAATGTTCTGATACTGTGATGACATGCCTTTGCAGGTAACATGTAGGGGACAGAAACAACCTGGACACAAAGGCTATCAGTGGAACTAAAATGACACAAGATGACAAATCCACATCAGACCTAAAGCTGGTTTATTTTACTCTCGATTTTAGGTTAAGAGATTTTGCCAGGTCTCTAGTGGGGAGCAATTATACTTAAAATTAGAACCTCTTTTTGGGGGACCTGAGTGGCTCAGTCTGTTAAGTGTCAAACTTCGGTTCAAGTCATCATCTCATGGTGTGTGTGTTCAAGTCCCACATCAGGCTCTGTGCTGACAGCTCAGAGCCCAAAGCCTGCTTCAGATTCTGTGTCTCCCTCTCTCTCTGCCCCTCCCCAACTTGTGCTCTCTCTCTCTCTCAAAAATAAATAAAAACATTAAAAAAAGAAAAGAACCCCAGAACCCCCCCTTTACATATTTATAGTCTTGTGTCTATAATTAACCTTTAATTAACTATATGATAATGTATATACAATGCTCATTTAAAAATGTTACCATTTTTAGCAAATCCTTTTTCTGTCTTCATAGAATTGTCCCCAGTTGGAAAGAAAAATCATTTGAGCTCTACATAGTATTTATTCAAATTTTGGGCTTTATTTCATGAATCATGCAAAAGGGATCTTTCCTTTTCTTTTTTTTGAGAATGGCAATGACACTCAACGAATATTGTTTGATTGTTATAATTAAGATTCTCTTGCACACAGTGCGGTAAACGGGGTAAATGGTACCACATAGAGAACTTTGCTCAGAAAGGCTTTTGTTCTCACTGGATACGCTACAGATTACAGAAGGAATTTAGATTTTTCTGAGTGGTGGTGTTCTATATAGTAGAGTTTGTGTGCTTAACAGATTAACTGCTTTTAATGTTATTCTTTCTCCCAGGATCCAGGAAAGAAAATGACATAATAGATTTTTTTCCCTAGGACCACAGTAAACCTCCTTAGTCAAACCCAGTCGCTCCTTGGGAGGTAAAGAGTGAACTAACCTATGTTTCTACAAGTTACAAAATCATTTACATTTATTACCCATGCACAGAGAGGCCCCAAAGCCTCAGAGCTATGATTCTCCAAATCACTGCATTCTAAGCTTGACTGATTGGTTTAAAAGCTTGTGAGAGATTTATAATGATTCACTGTGTAAGCCAATGATTTTATATTTAAGGCAGGAGACTGCTTATAAATGATAGAAAACTTTAGATTCTCTGTGGACTCAGCAGGTGACCAAGTGTTTTCATAGGTTTAGATAAAAACAGCATTTTGTTTGCACTGTTTGAACTCAGAATTTGTAAAGTGCACATACGTTGAAAAGTATACGAGCATTATAATGTTAGCTCCCCTCTTATAGTGCTACCGTTGGATTATTTGGCTATGTTAATATCTGTGTAGATTGACCACAGGAACTTAAAAAGTTCTTTTGCGTTTTGAGAATAAACTTTAATTGCTTCCCCAATATTAATATCTATTGTTATTTAAACAACAGATATTGTTGTGCTTTACCTTTGGAACAATTACTAAGCTTAATTCACTGTCATGTTTGACAAAAACATATAACAGTATCTTTTCAGTATCTTTTACTGTTTATTTATTGATTTAAAAAGCTGTTCTTTTTAAAAAAATTTGTGTTTATTTTTGATATAGAGGGAGACAGAGCATGAGCAGGGGACGGGCAGAGAAAGAAGGAGACACAGAATCCGAAACAGGCTCCAGGGTCTGAGCTGTCAGCACAGAGCCCAACGCGGGGCTTGAATCCACGAATAGTAAGATCATGACCTGAGCTGAAGTCTTAACTGACTGAGTCACCCAGGCACCCCCCTTTTACTGTTTAAAAGTTGATGGGAGGGCAGAGGAGAAGGGAAGATGGGTGTTGGGCACTGAGGAGGGCCCTTGTTGGGATGAGCACTGGCTGTTGTCTGTAAGCAATGAATCATGGGAATCTTCCCCCCAAACTAGAGCACACTATATACACTGTATATTAGCTAGCTTGACAATAAATTATATTTTTAAAAGTTCATACAAATAAACTGTCATTATTTAATATGGTATTGAGATAGATGAAAGAAATAAGGTTAATGGTGTGCCCATGTAAAAAAATATATTAAACTTTATGTGATGTTTTGCCTTGTTTAGTCCATGAAGGGAATTTGAGGTTTGTGAGGAAGACCAAATATTTTAATTAGGACGTTATTAAGAAGAACAAAGTTATTATGGGTCATTAAAGGAGAGGAGCACAGAAATAGCTGTTATATCTGCACCATAAGAGTCTCCACCAACCAGGTTGTTTATTTCCCACCAGCAATACTGAAGGCGCCAACTAGATGCAGCACCACAGTGCACACAAGTGTGGTTTCTAATGTCTTTATTAGAAGAAAAGTAAGTCACACCGTCACCTAGTTTGCCTCATTAACCGCCGTTCGAAGCACCCCTTTNTCTCCACTCTCCACGGCTGCCTTTCCTTAGGCTCCTCAGGATGGCGTTGGTCTCTCCACACGACCTGGGGATGCACAGTTTTATTTCACGTTATTATTTTTTAAAAAGTTATTTATTTTAAGAGCAAGCAAGCATGAGCGAGGGAGGGACAGAGAGGGAGAGACAGAGAGAATCCCAGGCAGGTCCTGCACGCTCAGCGGGGAGCCTGATGCACGGCTCCAACTCACAAGGTGAGATCATGACCTGAGTGAAACTAAGTCAGTTGCTCCACACCTGAGCCACCCAGGAGCCCCTGTCTTTTATTCATTCATTCATTCATTCATTCATTCATTTTAAGGTTTATTTATTTTTGAGAGAAAGAGAGTGCACATGGGGGGGGGGGCAAGAGAAGGGTACGAGGATCCAAACCAGGCTCTACGCCAATATGAAGCCCAACTCGGGCCTGAACTCTTGAACCACGAGATCATTACCTGAGCTGAAGTCAGAGGCTCAACTGACTGAGCCACCCAGGCACCCCCAGGAGCTCCTGTCTTATTTTAAATAAATGCCCAGTATTACCCCAAGTACAGCATAGGTAGATTTTAAGAGCACAACCCTTACACTCAGACCCAGCTTCTAATCCTTATTTTTTCACCTAGCTATTACTTGGGCCAGGCTTCTTAACCTCTCTGACCCTCAGGTTCCTTGTTTGTAAAGGCGAAAATAATATCTATATGAAGAGATTTGTGATGAAGACTAAAAAGGTTAATTTATGGAAAGTGCTTAGCACCCTACTTGGCATGTAGTAAGTGCTAAGTAAATCGTTACTATGATTAAGCTTATTCCAATAAATTTAGATTATTAGATTAAAATGAGATGATTGTGGTTGTTAGGTTAGATTATGATTATTAGATTAAAATTAGACTGCACTAAATTTCTTACCCTAATTGAGTAACCTCTTCCCACACATAGTAATTTCCCTGACTTCCCTTCATTATCGGGTCCACTCTTTCTCTCAAATTTCTATAGTCCCTTTTTCTTGAAGTTCTGATTCTGCACTTATTGCAGTTCACTTATCTCCATATTGTGTGCATGAACATTATATAAGACTTGCTAGAGTTCAAGTATACCATGCCAACAGATTTTACTGACCTACTAATCTGTCTTATTCAAGAAAGAAATGAGGCAAGTCATTCTTGGTTACTTCACAGTGTCTTCTTGGGGTTACCCAAACCCTTTGTTGGCCCCCCTGGAGTCTTGCCTTGTTGAAAGCTGTCTGCTTTCTATGTAACCTCCAGTGATTCTACTGACTGGCTTTGGGCTTGATGTATAGTAGGTGCTCAATAAATGCTAACTGACTTGATGAATAAATAAAATTGGCCCCAGGTTCAGGATTCTCCAACAGATAGTGAACTTTCAATGCAGAGACCACCTTTTATTAAGTTTATACCTCCATGTCCTGGAAGAGTCCATGCTCCATAAGGGTTGAAATGGAGCGACTCAGCTAGTAGGAAATGTCTCCTTTCCCATTTACAAAGAATATTCTTTACAGAGGGGAAGTCTTGTGCTTTCGCCACCGTGCTCAGTGGGTTTCCCATCTTCTTGAGGGAGGGTCACTTGTAAACTCCATTCCATCCACAGGCACTTCACCCAGGACCTCTGTTGTCTGGTTTCTTCTCTCACGGCTCTGTTGATCTGTTCTCTCCCCCACTTTTTAAGATGTAAAATGTATACAGCATAAAATTTACTATTTTAAGCATTTGAAAGTACATAATTCAAGGTACTTAATGACATTAAGTACATTCACTATGTTGTGCAACTATGAACACCATCTACCTCTAGAACTTTTCATCATCCCAAACAGAACTCTGTACCCATTGAACATTCCCTATTCTCCCCCTGTCTCCAGTCTTGCGGCCTCTAGTCTATTTCTGTCTCTATGAATTTGCCTATTCCAGATACCTCGTGTGAGTGAAATAATACATTTGTCCATAAAGACAAAGGTATCTGGCTTCTTTCAGTTAACATAATGTCCCCATTGTTCATCCATGTTTTGTAGAATGTGTCAGAATTTCATTCCTTTCTTTTTTTTTTTAAAGGAAATTTTTTTAATGTTTTATTTATTTCTAGAAGAGAGAGAGAGAGAGAGAGAGAGACAGCGTGAGCAGGGGAGGGTCAGAGAGAGAGGGAGTCACAGACTGAAACAGGCTCCAGGCTCTGAGCTGGCAGTCAGCACAGAGCCCGATGTGGGGCTCGAACCCACGAACCGCGAGATCATGACCTAAGCGAAAGTCAGACGCTTAACCGACTAAGCCACCCAGGTGCCCCAGAATTTCATTCCTTTCTGAGGCTAAATGATTTTCGTTGTACGTGTAGGCTGCATTTTGTTTATCAGGTCATCTTCTGATGGACATTTGTGTTGTTTCCGCTTTGTGCTACTGTGCATAATGTTGCTATGAAATTGGTGCAGAAATACTTCTTCAAAGCCTTGCTTTCAATTCTTTTGGGTCTATACTTGATAGTAGAATTGCTGGATCATGTGGTAATTGTATGTTTTACATTCATGCCACAATGCAAAAGGATTCCAGTTTCTGCACATCTTCTCCAGTACTTGTTTTCTTTTCTCCTTCCTTCCTTCCTTCCTTTCCTCCTTCCTTCCTTCCTTCCTTTCCTCCTTCCTTCCTTCTTTCCTTCCTTCTTTTTTCTCATTCTCCTCCTCTCCCCCCTCCTCCTCCTTTTTCTTTCTCCCTTCTTCTTCTTCTCCTTCTCCTTCTCCTTCTCCTTCTCCTTCTCCTTCTCCTTCTCCTTCTTCTTCTTCTTCTTCTTCTTCTTCTTCTTCTTCTCTTCTTCTTCTTCTTCTTCTTCTTCTTCTTCTTCTTCCTCTTCTTCAATAATAGCCTTCCTAATGGGTGTGAAGTTGTATCTGTTTGTGGTTTTGATTTTCATTTTCCTAAAGATTACTCATGTTGAGGATCTTCTCATGTGTTTATTGACTATTTGTATGTCTTTTTGGATGATCTGTTATGATAGCCACAAACACTATTCTTGTCAGATTTGGTGATTGTCTCTTAGCTACGAACCTTCTTGATATATGTTGCTATTTATTTGTGCATCGGTGCTTGTTTTCTGAACTCAGTGGCATCTCTCAGTAGTATGGCTTTGACCACACAGGTTCCCATGCCCTCCTCAGCAATTACTTTTTGTCATCTTGCACCTGTGTCTTTTCTTCATTACCTTACTAGATAGATGTTAGTGACCAAGCTCAGGGTCATATTGTTCCACTGCTGGTACTTTCTTACTCACTGTATATTTGAAGACAATCTTTTAGAACTCTCAAGTTCTGGACAGATCCCTTCAGCTGTCTCTACTGCATCTGTCCTTGGGTATATGACTGTTACTTCCAGCTCAACATCTATGCTACTCATCTTGTTAGCCTGGTCTTACCACCTCTCTCCCAGTTTCCATCACTGTCTCGCCTTTTACCTTTGCTTTATCTTTGGCTTGGTCTTTGTTTCCCCTGTCTTCATTCTCCACATTCAACTTGTCATCAGCTCTGGTGTATCCTTCCTTCATCGTTTTCAACTTTATCCCAAGGAGGTGCAACTGAAACATTCCTATGATTGGTGGATGCACTTTCTATTTCCTTGATAATTCTTTTGTGAAAGAACTGATTAGACCATTTATATCTGAAGTGAGGAAGTCTATTGTGTTGTTCAGTACAATGCCATGCACACGGGCATTCAATAAATATTTGCTGAATGATTGGAGTTCCCTTTGATTATTGAACAGTAGTCAGCATACAAGTCTGTAGTAATTTATGGTTAAATTTCATATTCACACATATTAGGCTTAGGAGGAAAAAAGTGTGCATTTCAGAAAAATACGAAGAAGGTACAATTAACTTGTCCTGGGGTTTGCCACATACTAATGTCTTAAAAATGTAAATTACATTCTGTGCTTTTTAAATGTTATATTTAAAAGGTTTTTAAAATTTAAAATGCGTCTAGGAGTGCTTACATTTGGTATCAAATATAAGTGATTAATAATTCCTTGTTCTCGGAATTCTTGATTTGTTTCCTGTGTCAGAGATTTGAGACTATTAAGAGGCGATTAGGGAGGGTATCCTTGAAGTCTCCTTCACACCAGAATCTCCCTTTTTTTTGGTTCACTTAACTTAATGTGGGAGTTGCTTGTGATATTTTCTACATTTCACCTTCCGAGGTTATGGGCCCCATTCATATGCCATATCTCCCTCTCAGATGAGTAAGTATGACTTTCAGGAATTTGTCTTCACTTGTAGAATTTAATTTACATGAATAATTAGGAAAGAACCGAGTGAAATTTCCCTCTCCCCAGGCAAACAAGCTTGTTAAGAAAATCAACGGCAAACTTTTCCTTTAATATTTTTTCCCTTTGCATCTTGAAATTTATTGCTTGCTACAAAGAAGCAAAATAAAAAGAAATATAGGGTGCTACAAGGTACTGCTCTTTTGCATATTGATATCTGAATAATTACCTTAGGGCATATTGAGTTATAATACGACACACTATTCTCTCAGGACATTATCTTAAAATATTTTACTTATTTAGCATACAGTTCAATATTTTAGAATTATGTAAAGAGTATAGTTGTTAACCGACATGGAGTGTGCTGACAGAAACAAAAAATGAGAAGGACCTAAGAGGCGAAGGAAGTTGGTTTTAGCATGTTGCAGTGTTTAAATACTGTGACAATACAGCCGGTCAGTTATAACAGGCAACCTAGTAAAAGAGAAGAAGGCTGTAATTCTGTACAGATGGTTGATATCTGCATATTCCTCCTTTAAAGTGTATTTCACATGGAGTTCGGTTTGATACTCGGACCTGTAATCTTGGCTAAGTCCCGTAAGGCCACTCTCAGCAGTCAGTATTCTCTTGTGGCATAAAGGCCTGAAGTAGATACCAAAAGAGCAGTGCCTGAAACTAAGAACTACAAATGCTCATAATATGAGTCGATGGCCAGTCGAGGAATTGAACGCAATAAAATATGGGTGTGCAACGCAGGCTGATGCAGGTGGTGTTATTACTATTGTTGTACTGAGACCCAGCGGCCTGCACTTTAGAAGGTGCTCCAAGAAGTCTAGTTGGGATGTGTCTTCCTCCACTGGGGCTGCGATAACAGAACACACAGCCCAGGTCTCCTGTAAACAACAGAAATGTATTTCTTGCAGTTCTGAGGCTTACAAGTCTAAGATCAGGGCACCAGAATGGTCACTTTCTTGTGAAAGCTCATAAGCAGTGCTCTCTCACTGTACCCTCACATGGTGGAAGGATTGAGGGACCTCTCTGGAGCCGTTTTTTATAAGGCACTAATCCTATTGATGAACCTCCTCTCTCATGGCTTAAGCACCTTGCAAAGGCCCCATCTACTACTGCCACATTGGGAATTAGGATTTCACCACATGAATTTAGGGGGACACAAACATTCAGACCATTGCAGGGTGTGTGTTTCCTAACCATCTTCGGACAAAACAAAAGCCCAGCAATGCCAGAGATACTGTGGCAAAGATGAACGTACAGAGGCTTTTAGTTTTGCCATTCCGCTGGCTGTGTGACTGTAACCAAGTGACTTGTATTCTCTAACTCCCAGTTTCCTCACCTATAAAATTAACTGTGTGAATTACATGAGATCAGGCAAGAAAAGTGTTTGTTTTGTTTCCTGATGTTATTACTATTGCTGTTGTTATAATGAGACCAGATCTTACATCCATAGAAGAAAATTATTGCAACTATTAAAATCATAACATGCATTCCACACAAAGCGTAAAATGAAGGAAAACCAAACCAAAAGTAAACTATTGAGACTACATCAAAATAAAAACTTCTGCATAGCAAAGGAAGCAATCAACAAAACTAAGAGGCAACCTACTGAATAGGAGAGGATATTTGCAAACGACATAGCTGATAAAGGGTTAGTATCCAAAATATATAAAGAATTGATACAATTCAATACCCCAAAACAAATAATCCAGCTACAAGTGCCAGAATACATGGAAAGACATTTCTCCAAAGAAAACATACAGAGGGCCACACATGAAAAGATGTTCAACATCACTCATCATCAGGGAAATACAAATCGAAACCAGTTATCACCTCACACCACTCAGAATGGCTAAAATCAAAAGCACAAGAAACAACAAGTGTTGGCAAAGGTGTGGGATAAAAGTATCCCTCATATACTGTTGGTGGGGGTGCAAACTGGTGCAGGTACTATGGAAAATAGTATGGAAGTTCCTCAAAAAATTAAAAATAGAACTACCCTACAATTCAGTAATCATGCTACTGTGTACTTACTCAAAGAATAAAAAACACTAATTTCAAAGGACACATGAACCCCTATGTTTATTGAAGCATTATTTACAATAGGCAAATTATGGAAGTAGCTAGTGTCCATCTATAGACGAATGGATGAAAAAGAGGTGATATCTATCTATCTATCTATCTTTCTATCATCTATCTATCTCTCTATCTCTCTATCTATCATCTATCTATCTATTATCTATCAAATGGAAAATTAGTCATAAAAAGAATGAAACCTTGCCATTTACAGTGACATGGATGGAGCTAGAGTGTATTATGCTAAGTGAAATAAGTCAGTCAGAGAAAGACAAATATCATATGATTTCACTCATATGGAGAATTTAAGAAACAAAACAAATGAGCAAACTGGTGAGAAATGAGAAACAGAGAAAGACAAACCAAGAGAACATACTGATGGTTACCAGAGGGGAGGTGGGCGAGGCGATGGGGGAAATATGTGATGGGAAGTAAGGAGCACACTTGTGATGAGTGCTAGCTGTTGTACGTGAGTGTTGAATCACTATATTGTACACCTGAACTAATAGAATACTGTATGTTAATTGTACTGGAATGAAAATTAAAAACAGTAAAATTTTGAAAAAGGGTAAAATGAAAGGAAAGCTGTATTTTATATCTGAGGTCATGAAGTGTGTTCCTTTTAAATCTGTTAGTGACATGCCTTCTTAAATGTATAAGAAATAAGAAATTAAGGATGACTATATGTATTTGTTTATAAAGTAATTTTCATTGGGAGGCCATGGTATGACTAAGGACGTATTTTATGTACCTTGTTTTTGATAAAATGGGTCAATTTCTGTGTTTAATGCACTGAAATAGGTCTCATTTTCTGCTCTTTGAGGAGGAGTAGCATTATTATCCTAATTTTACAGATGAAAAAACCAACATGCAAGTTACACACTGTGATTGATATTACATTCTAGACTTGGTGGCAAAGCAAAAATAGAGGTGAGCTACTTTTTACCCTTGATCTCACAAGCTTTGCTACTTTTCATGTTGCTGCTATTAAAAAAAAAAAAAAAGAAGAACACTAGGCAGTTTGTACCAATGGGAACTGAGTGATGGGTTTTTAGCATTTCTTGTGCCCACTGACCAAAACCTGAACTAACTTCTACTACATTATCAAATCATTTTTAAGAAATGGGCCTATTGGACTTTTTCACCTATGAATGCTTCAGCCAGTGCCTTCTCAATTGCAGCAGCAAGATGGCAAAAGGAAATGTAAGTTGTCATGTTTCAAAATCAATCGCAATAACATTTCAACCTTCAGTTGCAGCAAATGAAACGAAATCCTGGTGTATCAGCGATGGTGATGTCGGTCGCTGCTTTTCTAATCAATTAAATGCATGATTCTTAAGGGCTGCCAAGTTTATATTTTACTATCTGGATATCCCCTTCCTCTGACCTTTCGTTTCTTTCCTATACTTCATTCTTATGCACCTGCTTCTTCCATGGCTTAGCTCCTCTTGTCACAGAGGAAATGTACCCCAAACTAGTATACACTTAGGTTACTTAAAAATTTTTGTACTAATAGAAGACCAAGCAATGCCAGACAGGAAGAAATAAATCCCTAATGGGGTGAGGCACTACTCAGCCACCGCAGTACTTGGGTGGAAAGAATGCTTTTCTGCTGGCTTGGTCTCTAGCCACACCTATATTATATCCACTGTCTTTCTCTTTAGCCTGTTTCTGCTCTTACTTGTTAGGGGCAGATGTGTCTCACTGTGATCCTGCAGACGTGCTAATTTGGCAAATGCCAACTAAGTGATGAAACCTTTTGGTGGATAGATGAGGAAGCCTTGATGGAGGACAGCAATGGGTTGAAGGCCACGTTCATCTGAGAGTAACATGAAGGGAAGCATGAAAATGGGGGATGTGTTTGGAGGTTGTTGAAGGTCCGATGTGGTGATACATGGGGATAGATAGGAATGACTGATTGGAACCAGGTGGTGGAGGGCTTAGCATGCCGGGCTAAGGATATTGGCCTGGAGTCCGTAGACAACAAGTCTTTGCAGAATGTCTCACTCTGTGTCCCCATGGCCACATGACTTCCTCACCAGAACTCTGCACTGCTCCAACACTATGGGAAAAGCATAGGAGTTGAAATTAGAATACTTGTGTTCAAAGCCTCTTAAAGACTGTAGGATCTTGGGCAAATAACTGAAACATGAAACTGGTGACCTAGTTCCTCTGCTTTAAAAAAGCAGTGTTGTATGTTGGAGTGCAAGCTGGTACTGTCCTGTTAAGTAGAGTGTGACAGACACACTAGGTCTGTGCTTGGAATTAATCCTTTTTGCTAGAGTGAGACGTAAGCAGAGCATAGCGCTAAAGGAAACCCTTTTGCTGGGAAGACCAGGCAGTCTAGAAGATGCAGCAATAGGTACACAAACTAGAATGTCATCTCCTCTGAAAAGTCTCTGAGCCAGTTATTTATAGCTACCTCTTGTCTCCCAAATCGTGTTCTATATGCCTTTGTTATAATGCTCATTACCTTATGCTGGTATTAAATATATGAATATCGTACTTTTAAAGTGTTCTTATGGTTGGAGGTAACAAAAACCACATTGGGGAATGTTGACAAGTTATGATTTTAAGTCTACTGGGGTGGGAAGAGAAGGGAACTGAAGACCTCAAGAGTTGGAAAAGAACCTCGCTCAGGTAGACACTTGGAAAAAGTCATAAAAAGTCATTAGAAATACAGTCATCTTTTTTTTTTTTTGTCAGATTCGTTCCTCTTATCCTACAGACCAGTATCTCTGTTTCCCTGTCCCCAGTGAGAAACATGGCAAATCAGAATTTATATGGGTTGCATTTCTAATCACCTAGGGACTAATTGGCTAAAACTGAGTCTGTTTCAAATTCTCTGGAGAAGCACATGTAGGGGTTCGATAATATTTCCTGGCCCAATACCCTGTGTCCTGGGGGAATGGAGCCACATAATCTACAGGCCCACTCTGGGAATGAGAACAGTCCTCAGGGCAGGGAAAGCCAAGGCCTGCATCGGACACACACTTGGAAGGGTTTTCACTACATCGATTTTGTGCTCTTTCAAGTCCAGAGACCATGTTTCATTGATATTTTTGTCACTAGCACTTTGCATACTATTTTACACATACCTAATAGGCATTGATACATTTTCATTGAATAAATAAGTCATTCCTGGCTAAGATCAGAATTTTATCTAGCAGTAAGTAATATTTTTCGAGTTCTATAGTTTTAAGATTCATTCATAATCAACTCAGCTCATTGTATATTTTCAATAATCTTGCAAACGACTAGATTTGCAATCCATTTTTGAGAGGAGGAAACTGAGTCCCTAGACCATGAACTCTTTTTTTAAATGCTTTTATTTATTTTTGGGAGAGAGAGAGAGAGGGAGGGAGAGCGAGAGTGCCAGCAAGGGAGGGGCAGAGAGAGAGGGAGACACAGAATCCGAAGCAGGTTCCAGGCTCTGAGCTGCCAGCACACAACCTGACATGGGGCTCTAACCCACAAGCGGTGAGATCATGACCCGAGCTGAAGTTGGAAACTTAACTCACTGGGCCATCCAGGCACCCCCCACCAGACCACGAAGTCTTAAGAGGCAATGAGGAATGGACCAGAGCTGAACCATAGTGGAGTCTGGAGATACAGTTACAAGTTCACTAAAATTGTTCAACTGATAGACTAAGATGGGGATGACTAAGATTAGGGAACTGTACACAGGGTTGAATTTGTTTGGAACCCTCAGTGTGTGCAAACACATGGCTGTGTGTGTAGCAACAAGAACAACAACATTAATGTGTCTTGGGTGCTTCATATGTACCAGACTCTGCACTAACCACTTATACACCATAATCCTTTTCATCTTTATGACACACTCTGAGACTGGTGCTTCTAGTATTCTCTTTTTCTTTTTTATTAAAACTTTTAAACTATGTTTATTTCTGAAAGAGAGAGAGAGAGAGAGAGAGAGAGAGAGGAAGACACAGAATCCAAAAAAGGCTCCAGGCTTTGAACTGCTAGCACAGGGCCCCAGGTGAGGCTTGAGCTGATGAACTGTGAGATCATGACTGAGCTGATCCATGAAGTTGGACGCTTCACCAACTGAGCCAACCAGGCACTCTATCTTCTGGGATTCTCACTGTACAGACCAGGAAGCTGAGGCACAGACAGATTAAGTGATTTAATCAGTGTCACATAGCTAATAACTGGCGTGGCCGGAATTTAAACCTAAGTTGATTTGACACCAGAACTCAAACTTTAAGCTGCCATTTTGTGTTAGCAAGAATATATGTCCCCCAACCCAAATCAGTGTTTATGGTTGATGTCATATTGTTCCAAAACTTGATCTAAGGAATCTAGGTTATTCTATATCAGGGTCAGACCAACAATGCTTTCTATCTTGTAAGTAATGGTCATAAAAATGATAGCGTCTGAGATTTCAGAAGTGCTGAATTCTATAAAAACAAGAGCAAATAGTGTAGTCAAACAACAAAAAAAAAAATCCTGAGATTTACTTAAAAGTAGATGGATGACCTTCTTTTATTCATCTGAACTCAACATGCATGGATTTAGCTCCTATTCAAGACAAGTTGGTCGTATTTGGACTATCCATTAATTAACATGGAACGTTTCCCATGGAGGCAGTTAACTAAATGACTGCAACTATCCTTGAGTAAAGTTTTGGTTTTGATTAGTTAGCTTTCTTCAGAGGTGATGGGAACAAGAGACATTTCTGGGTAATTCATTGAACTTTTAATTTTATTTATGGAATTTTAACTTAAGGTAATAAAAGAAATAATAAAATACATGTTTTGACTTTAAGACACAATTTTGGAACAAAAGATTTTTAAATTCATGGCTCTCTATGCACACTTTGAGTTGGAATCGTGATTTACAATCAACTTAAAACAATGATAAATAAAAACTTATAAAAATAATATAAATTATAAAATAAATATAATATTGTATTNTTTGTCTGATGACTACTGATTATCTTTTGATGAAGAAAGAAAAAAAGATTAAATAGCTGTCTCATCATGATAATTAAATAAAGGCTCTGGAATACAGTCTTTAGGAGCTTCTGAGGAGTAAAGGTAAGAAAGTTAGGAAAATGCAAATGTTTAAAAGGCATTTGGACCACTTTTCCCAGGAAATAAGACAATAACTGTGAAGTAGAGAACATATAAACAATGATAAAATAGTCATTTGTTTGCCCTGATCACTTGTTTGCTTTTAGTAATTTTTAAAAGATTTATGAGTCTCTATCTTCGTACTTTAGTGACAAGTAGATTCATTATGATCATTAGTTTCCTGTGGCGTTGTTATATCAGGTATATTTTCATCAGGGCTGCTGGTGAAATTATCAACCATAATATTAAGATTAGAATAAACAAGAGATTCTTTCCTTATATAATCAATTCAAATTTTCATTTCATTAAGGTGTAAGATGGCAATGCCACTAAATTGCTATTTAGACTATTACCAGTCTGTGCTAATAATCTTAATTTATCAACATTTATTTTAACCTTTGCTATAAAGCCTTGCAAATAAAGATGATCATTATTAATTTTTAGGTAAAAACAAAACAAATACTTTGTGCCTGAGTTATTGCTTTCGTGGTCTGTTCTTAGCAAAAGGTTAAGTCCTTGAAATTCCTTTTTCCTATATGTGACTTTACAAGTCCAACCTGTGTCTTACATATTTATATATGTATGTGACTTTGTAATAAAAGCTCTGATAAAGTGCTGTGCCATATAAGATAGTAGGATTCTGGAAGGAACCCGGGCTTTGGATATAGAAGATCTAAGTCTGAAAACGCTCTGCCTATTCCAAGTCCAACAACTTGGGGTAACTTAACCTCTCTAAGCTCACTTTCCTCATCTGTGCAATGGGATAAAAATGTCTGTCTTGCAGATGTTCAAAAAATGGCAACACTTGTCACTTCCATTTAAATACAATAGCTAAACAGAAAATGTACTATAATAATTTTTTTTTGCCATGTGGTTTCAAGGTCAATCAGACATTTTATTTCTCTAAATGTGAGTCATTCAGTGCAAAATAGTCTCTGATTTTTTTGAAAGATTAGTACACCACTGTTATCCTGCCACGCTGGTTCATTAGTCAGAAAGAATAAAACTGATATGTTAAGTTTTTTGGTGCCACGATATTAATTATACATCTTCATTTTCGTTTACACTCAGCTATGAAAAATTGGAGGTAGGTTGTCATATAATATTTTCTTTAGTCGCTTGTTAGTACAGTCCCTATTACCTTCACACGCTATCAAATATTTTATGGAGAAATAAATGGATACATAAGGGTGTGGGTGGCAGAGTCTTAATGTAGGTACTGGATCCATCTGGTGAAATGTTTCATCCAAGCCTTCCTTGGAAGCCATTAAGCTCCATGGGGAGAGGGGCTCTATAGCCAAAATGATTAATTAGTGTCCTGTGAAGCCTAAAGCTGTTTTACTGTTTCTCTGGGCTTCTTCCCACAATTTTACCCAGGTCTTCTGATTGGTCAATGGTTAGAGTGTGTCTTACTTTATGATAGTTAAGTGATCATGTTTATGAGATATGTGTAACAGATAAAATCTCTACATGTCTTTACAAGGAAGGTCTCTTCAGTGGATCCCAGCTCCCCGTGCCTCTTTTTGAACAGGATGAAGTTTTGCATTCATCCTGTGCCCTGGCATTGCAATGTCTGGAAGCCAGGAAATCAGGCATAATAGTAGAGACAAAAGATAATGTTGATTTCTAATCATATATTTTCCACTCACAACTATTTTAAATATATGTTGAAAGCATTCAAAAGGTATTTGCAAGTGTTCATTAAAAAATTTTTTTTGAGGGTCTACTATTTGCTAGACCCCAGACTTGGCCCTGTAAATGCTACTGATTTTTTCGTCAAACAAAATAAATATACAAAATTATGTAGTAATGATAATAATAATACACAATAAGGTGTGGGGTTTTATATATCACAAGAGAGAAGCAGATAAAGTGCTCTGGGAGTTCATGGACAAAGTACCACACGCTATGCTGGACATATGGTAAGGGGGTTATTCAATAGAATTTAGTTTCTTTGCCTTCTTTTTACTAGTGAGAAGGATTTCTTTGTGTGTATAATAGGTGCATGGTTGTGTATGTGTGTGTATATGTACATAAAGGAGCAATGAAATACTTTATTAAAAAGTCATCTACTGGATTCGGATTTTAGAAGATGGTGGGTAAAAACATTCTAGGCAAAGGACATAACACATAATAAGAAACAGAGGCAGGAGACTGCATGAGGGAAATTCTGCTTGTGTGGTTTCTTGGAGCACAGCCTATGTGGTGAGGGTTGTGAGGAATAAGGTCTGGTGGAAGTTTAAGGATTGTGGTGGCGTTAAGGGGAGTGCTTCCTTGATCACCTTATAATGGGATCCATTCTGCCAATATTGTAAGTTTGTACGTCTAAGAAAATGTAAGCTTCTGTATGAATTAAGGGCATATATGATAAAAAATGCTGGTTTCTAATTTTCATTTGCCAAAATCTGGGGTATCATATGACTGGTGAAAAGCATTTAACAACTTTAATGTCAACATCACTGGGCAGTTCCTTCTGACACATGGATGCTGACCATGTATCAGTCAGGATAAGTTATGCTATGCTGCAGTAACAAACCTTCAATCTCCATAGCCTAATCCACTATAGTTTCATTCTCATGTACACGAAGTGTGTTGCCTTACGTGAGTTGGCCTAACATTCCAGATTGCTTTGATGTTGTGACTTTTCCTTATTTAACTATTCTGCCATGGCCTCTGTAGCAGGAAACAAGCAGGCTAGCCCATGAAGCACCACTAATTAACTGTCTCCATGTGGTCACTTCCACTTAAATTTCATTGGCCAAAGCAGATTCGGTCCTGCCTATCTTTCATTCTTCCATGTTGTTTATTTTTGGAAAGTACAGACTTCATTTGTTTATGTTTTTCCCCCAATGCCTAGCAAATGGTAAGCATTCAATACATACTTCTCTTTTTACCATTTTATTAGATAAATACTTCATAATCGATGTAAGTACTAAAATAACACAAAGGCTAATAAAATGGAAAGTGAAAGTACCCCTTCTCAAAATGTTTCAAGAATAAGTGAATGTATGATCAATTTTGAACTGTTAAGAAAAAAACCTGTAAGATCTCTTACTATTTGTGCCCAATTTATCTTTTTAGCCCATTTTTCAGCATTCACCAATGTGGATTATTTTCTGTTAAATACATTTTCAAATTTGTACTTTCACACTACTGGGCCCTTTGCTTGCTGTTTTCTTTCTTGTTTGTTTTTTGTAGTAAGAGGCACACACCATAAAATTTATTATATTAACCATTTTAAGTGTATGGCTTGCTATTTTCCTTTGCCTGGAATGTTCACACACTCTTTTTATACTTGTCAAACTTCCTTTGGGAAGAATTTAAAACTCTTCTTGACACTCCTAACCCCCTCCATGCTCTTGTAACACATTGTACGAAACTGTCATCTTTTGCAACTCTCATCCCATGGGCAGGGAGGGTCTCATTCACCTTAAATACCCAGTACCCGTTCTAGGGATTTGTGCAGAGGAAGTGCTCCATCAGCTGACCACATCTCTCTCGTAGCTGCCGTATTTCTGTCTCTGTTTACCTCCTGCCATCAGTCCATATATACACTCAATGCTCACCTGTTCTGCAAAAAATTCTCACTTGATTCTCTAGACAGTCTGGTACTCTCCTCAGCCTTGCCCCCAAAGTTTTGAAAGAATTGCCCACATTTGCTGTCCCTACTTCCTTATTTCTCATTCAGTCTTTAACCTATTGTTACCTGGTTTCTGCTCTTAAACTTCAACTAAGTGATCTAGGAGATTTCTCAAAAAAAATCTAAGTCCCAAATCCAATTATAATATTTCTGTTATTATTTTGTTTATTAATTTATTTTTTTTAGAGAGATAGAGTGTGAGTGGGGAGAGTGGCAGAAGGGGACAGAGAGACAGAGAGAGAGAGAGAAAGAGAGAGTGGGAGGGGGAATCTCAAGCAAGCTTCAAGTCCGGTCAGAACCTGACGTGGGGCTTGATCCCACATCCGTGGCATCATGACGTGAGTCAGAATCAAGAATTGGGTGCCTGACCAACTGAGCCACCCAGGTGTCTCTCTGTTCTTATTTTAAATGACCCATTTAAGGTATTTTAAAAATGGAATTAAAGGAATATTTGTACATGGCACAATAATTCTCTACCCTATTCCTTCCTTTCTGTCTCAGTTCCTTTTTCCAAAAGAGGACTTACTTCAACTTTTTCAACAATTTCTTCTAGTGGTAACTTCTGTATCTAAAAATAATATGCATAAATTCCTATTTCTTATCCCTTAATCCACTAAATTTTTCTAGGATATATGTATGTTTAACTCTTCTACTTTCTAATTCTTCCTATAATGCACTCAAAGTAGTTATATTTTTACTTTTGGTTATGTTAGTTTCTGATATTTTGATTGTTAGTTTTGTAACTTTAAGAAACGTACTTTTACTTCTTGTTTCATCCACACCCTTCATACCTTACTCCTACTTCATAATACATTAGCATTTTCTTAGTTCCCTTTATACTTGCCAATTTTTGATATGTATACTTTTAGTTTTGCTATGTCACATTGTGTGCAATGGACATTTTCATGTGTATCTCCTTGTACACATGTGTGAGAATTTCTTGCTGAAATATATATCATTTCTAGGATTTTTCTTTTTTGCAAGAACACCTTCAACTTTTGTAGACATTGCTCTTGAGTGTGGTTGAGCCATTTTTCATTCCAATGGCAGAATATGAGGATTCTCATTTCTTCATATCCTTACCTTCCTATTAATTTTTGCCAAAATGATGGGTGTAAAATAAAATCTCATTGTCTCAATTAAATTTCTATTATTCCCAGATCTGTAGGCATCCTCTGTCCAGGTTTTCTCTTTTCCCATTCTCTTTACCCTCAAAAATTCTTTTGCTGTCCTTTTTGCAATGACTTGGGAAGAATTTGAAATTGAAATTATGTGTCAAATCTGCCATGCTTTACTGGAAATATTATTGGTTAATTTTATTTCATTGCAATGGTAGCTTTCTAGATGCACAGGATTCTGTTTACCAAGGACCACTTGTCCATGAAATAATCTCAGCCACTTCATGCTTATATTGGATCTACTATGATATAAAAATTGTGAATTTTCCATGTGTATGCTTTGCTCTGCCAATGTTTTCTCTTTTATGACACAAAGGATTAGATTTGATATTTTGCAGATCAACAGACCCATCAATCTTTAATTCTCTCTGAAATTTAAGGGGGCAAAATAAAAAGTGTAAGCTACTTTTACTTTCACAAAGGTCACTGATAATCACTATTGACCTCCACATCTGTGACTTTTTTCTTAGTTTTCATAATTTCTGTCTTCTTCACAGCATTTGACAGTGTCTACTATTTTATCTTTAAAAATCTCTCCTCTTGTCTTTTCTGTGCCACAGTAAATAAACATGGACAAATCACATACTGATTCATTCATTCATTTATTCACTTCATGTATCAAGTGCCCTCTACATGCCAGCAGTGCATGCTGATGTGGAAGGGGCAAGAATATTTGTCCCTCTAATAGTCCAATATCTTTTTTGTTTTGCTGATTTGTTGAATTATACTGATACAGCAAAACTTTTTTCTGAGCCATATGTACACTATGTATATAGGTTTCAGGATTGGTATTTAAAGGCATTTCCTTAACTTTTAAGCACTTGATGCTTTTCTTAAGCTTATTTATTTATTTATTTTGAGATGCTTAAGCTTATTTAATAAGCTATTTAATAAGCTTAAGCATTTCTTAAGCTTATTTATTTTGAGATGGGGAGCATGAGCTCGAGTGGGGGATGGAGGGAGAGAGAGAGAGAGAGAGAGAGAGAGAGAATCCCAAGCAGGCTCCACACTGACAGCAATGTGGGGGACTTGAATTCAGGAACCTTGAGATCATGACCTGAGCTGAAATCCAGAGTCAAGCACTTAACTGACTGAGCCACCCAGGTGCCCCTAAGCACTCGATACTTATCAAATGTCGGGCTTAGGCTAAGGTCTAGACTGAGGGAAATATTGCTGGCAAGTTGCAACATAAGAGGAAATCACATCTAAATGTAATGTGTTGACTCTGTAAAAAATCCCAACAAAACGGAACAAATAGACAAAGAGAAACCCAAAGTTTATGTGAAATCAGAAAAAAATGAACAAATATGAACTGTTTGCAAGTGTATCTAATATTTACAGAACTTGGCCTAGTTAAATAATAGCTATTATTATAATAGCTTACTGTTTATCTATTACTATTTAGCTATTACTAGCAATAGCTAACCTCCACCTTGGTTCTTTTTTTTTTTTTTAACTTTTTTAATGTTAATTTTGAGGCAGAGAGACAGAGTATGAGCGAGGAGAGGCAGAGAGAAAGAGAGAGGCACAGGATCCGAAGCAGGTGGTCAGCACAGAGCCCAATCCAGGGCTTGAACTCAAACCATGAGATCATGACATGAGCCGAAGTCAGATGCTCAACCAACTGAGCCACCCAACTGGGTGGCCTTGGTTCTCTTGGAGTGGGGAGTTTGGTAGTGAGCAAAGAGAATGACTGTGGTATAGAGAACAGGTTGTGTGCACAGTAGCAAATAATCTTACAGACAGTGTTCAAAACAGAGCAGAAGACATTTGCCCGTTAGATGCCCAGGGGACTGCTGGTGTTCCAGATGCCCGTGAGCGTGTGACTTCACTGGTGGTGTTACAAACAGTATCAGTTATGAGGAAAATGGAGTTGAAAAATACACGAAACTGAGGCCAAAAAATCTGCACTTTGAAGACTGAACTTAGAGCAATTGAAGACTGAGAGACTGACAATCATGAGACTGAAAACTGTCACGTTGTTGTGACAGACAAAATGGACTAGGGTCAGTCTTCGAACTTGGAACAATGTGATTAAAAAATAGGCAAGGTCAGCTGAAGAAGATTCATTCTGACGTTTCCAAATGCCTTCTGGAAGTCCCGTAGAACTTTCTAGTTTTATATTCCACTGCTATGCTCTTATGCTTTACTGCTCCGGCCAAACTGGGCAGTAAAACATGTAGCTTTGGTATTGATGTGAAGTTCGGAAAATTTCAGAACCTCCTTTCTGTTAAATTTACTACCATATTTGTGTTTTCATATTTTTAGAAAATTGGAGTAAACGGCAAAGTAATTGTACTTTCGTGTCTTTGTCATTTTCTGGATGAGAATTTGTCTTTGTTTGCTAACTCTTCCTCTTGAATTTTAAGAATTAGTTACTTATTCGTTATTATCATTGACATTTCCTGTGCTTTCATTTGTTTCTTTACCACTGACTGTTTCCTCAATTTCATTATTATCAATCAGCCCTTCTGTGATAGACTGCTGTTCCCCATCTTCATATTGATTAATTTCATTTTCACATGCATCATTGTGATTTCCAACATCTTCAGAGCAGTCTTCAGAAGATGAGTCATTTGCAAAGACAGATTTTCATTAGTGGAGTCATCCTCAGAGTCAGAATGTGATGGTCTGTTCGCAGGAATATTGTTTGCTCCTCTGTGTCTTTCATTATCTCTTGGAAGGGATGTGCCTGATGTACTTGCTTAGTCATTATCCAAGTAATTAAAATCAAATGTACTTATTTTGTAGATTAAACAAGAACATTCTTTATTATGATTGTTTGCAATTGAAGCTTCAGGGACACTTTAGGCTAGATATTACATTAAATATTATTTTCCATTTAAATTAAAACATTTAATCAGAAATTCTGAAAAGCAAGATATGTAAACTAATGCCTCCTATGTGAAATTCGTCAAGATGCCGTTGCACTGCAAGCTTCTTTTGTGAAGTTATTATGCAACAAATAAAAACTTTAAGAGATTATCGATGCTGATTATAGATTCCAGTCATTGGCCTTGTTACTGTACTGTGTGTGTGTGAACGTGTGCGTGTCTGTGCGCGTACATAAGTTTTCAAATTGATTATAAACTGTTTAGAATTGCAATTGTTTAAAATTTTAATGAAATTTCCCCCCACTGTAAGGTGGCAGGGGTGTACGTTAGGACATTTTGAATAATTGATTCATTAAAATTTATATGTAAAAATGTGCAATCTGATAACTAAGGTAGTAAGTTAAGTATCAGTTAGTATTGGAAGGAAACGAGAAGAGAAATTATTTTGTGTCCTCCAGAGCTTTGAAGTCTGCCTTCGTGTATCCTGTAATCAGGGGAGTTGGTGGCTGNTCTGGAGTTCACACAAAAATTTATTTTTAGGAGCAAAGAAAGTTTAGGGGTCTGGTAGAGAAAACCCAAGGGGCCTGGTACTCTACAGACAGCATGAGGAAGGGCCTGTCCTTACCTAAAGTAGGTTGGCAACGATCATGTCTGAAGAATTTAAGGCCAGAAGAAGTAAGATGGTGACTTTTTATATGCAGATTCTGCTGAACTCTTTCCCCTACTACTGCCTTTGAGGCAGTGAACCCCCTTGGCTAGATATAAAGGAGGCAGGGCTACTAAGGATTCTGGCTTCTTCTTCTTCTTTTTTTTTAATGTTTTATTTATTTCTAGGAGAGAGAGAGAGAGAGACAGCGTGAGCAGGGGAGGGTCAGAGAGAGAGGGAGTCACAGACTGAAACAGGCTCCAGGCTCTGAGCTGGCAGTCAGCACAGAGCCCGACGCGGGGCTCGAACCCACGAACTGCGAGATCATGACCTAAGCGAAAGTCGGATGCTTAACCGACTAAGCCAACCAGGCGCCCCTGGGATTCTGGCTTCTTGAGGTGAATCAGAATAAGACGGGACAAAGAAAGAGCTGAGAAAGTGTATGGTTTCACTGGAATCAGGGTAAAGAGGAACCACTACGAAGATATATGCCCTCCACTGTAACTTGGCAGGGAAGACCCCTGGAACCCTCAGGTCTGCTACCTACAAGCCGGGAAGGTAGTGTTGTTTGAGAGGCATTGCTGCGCGGTACCACCGTGTGGGATGGTAATCTTGAGACTGAGGAGCCTGAAATGAAGTCCTCCATTAAGAGCAGCCTCGGGCTGCATGTAGCCCCGGTTCCAGGAAAAGCCTCAGCTGAAGCCACCCTCAGACCGCCCTCGGATCTGCCAATCAAAAGATCTGTGTAACATTCCTGTGGTCTCAGTCAGGGCTGGGAACTGCAGCTAGTTACTTTGTACAAACTAGCCAGTCACTCACCGCTTGCCTAAACCCCGGGTAGGCCCTTTCAGCTCACCTCATAACTGGTCATTTTCAAAGGATTCTCAAAGGCCATGATTGGATCCCGCCAAAAGTAATGGACGCCTCATGGATACTGAATGGTCAAAACTGTTACCATAGGTGCTGTACAATTATGACTGGTGCTTATGTGATGATGCTATACGTACAACGTGTGCACTGTAACACCCCCGTCCCTTACCCCATAAAAACCCTGCTCGCTATTGTTCGGGGCTTCACCTTCTGCCACTACACCAGTAGGCGGGTGAGCCCCTGCTCGAGCTTGTAATAAAGACCCTTATGTACTTGCATCGGTGTTGGCTCCCTGGGGGCCTCAGGGGACTCGTGATTCGGGCACAACAAGACAACCTGGAGCAAGCCCAAAGCTGAGTCTAGCGAGGGCAAGGGCAAACCCTGCATCTCAGCCTTCAGCCCCATGGACACTGGAAGCCCTCTGGGTCTGGCGGCTGTGAGGAGGAAAGTTTTAGCTCATATTAGAAAAAGCACTGGTAGAAGAGGGTACTGTAGATATGTGAGGAATGAGTCCATCATTGCAAAGGTCTTAGCTCAAGCTGCTACAATAATATCCCATGGACCGAATGACTTAAGCAACAAATATTCATTTCTCATAGACCTGAATGCCCAAATTCCAGTATCATAATGCCAGCACAATGAATTTCTGCTGAGGGCTCCTTTCCTGTAGGCAGCTGCCTTCTCATCGCATTCTCACAGGGCAGAGAGAGAGAGAGGGACAAGGGACAGAGACAGAGACAGAGAGAGACAGAGAGTAAGCGCTCTCTGTTTCTTCTTACAAGGGAAATAATCCCATAATGAAGGCTCACTCTCATGACCCAATTGCCTCCTAAAGTCCCCACCTCCAAATACCATCACACTGGTGATTAGAGTTTCAACATAGAATTTTGAGGGGACACAGATATTCAGTCCAAAGCATCAGGTAATGTGTCTTCTGGCTGGCAGTTTTGGAAGGATTTGTTTAATGGAGAAGAGTCTCTGTAGCCAACAAAAGGAAAAGTATACACGGTCTTTTCTTTCCTGGGGCAGACAGATAAACACAGTGGACCGTGTTTCTAGAGCCTGACTTGGCCATATTATTTCTGACAAGTTGGCCCTGGTCGTCATACCCTGGGGCAGGTGAGGTCCTGACACTACCCAGTTCAGGTGCTAACTCAAGTAACAGAAAACCTATGTGAACTTGAAACTAATGGGGCTTTGGGACCTTGTTTGATATTGATGACTCATTTATCAGTTTTATCTGTTGGATTTGTGTCTGTTTGGTAGAGCGTTTTAGGATTTCTTTTGCTTTTTTTAAAAAAAACCAGTTATTTTTTCAGTTCGTTTCCTTTTGTGCTATTCACTAGATTTATTCATTCAGTCTGTGTGTGTGTGTGTGTGTGTGTGCATGTGTGTGTGTGCACATGCAGCATAATATGTATTTCCAAATACATTAAAAATTCCTTTAGAACTATACTATCTAAGCTTTTGTTCTTAGATTTTAAGGAAACCTCTTCAAACTATAATTCTCCTAGGCAAAATAATCTCATGCATGTCACATAGCTCAGGCCATGTATGAGTTTACTTGGACTTACTTACTTTAATAATAGACAAAAATGGGGTGCCTGGGTGACTCAGTCGGGCAAGCATTCTACTCCTGATTTTGGCTCAGGTTATGATCTCACAGCCTCGTGATGGGTTTTGTGCTGGTAGCATGGAACCTGCTTGGCATTCTCTCTCTTCCTCACTCCCTGCCACTCCCCCTCTTGTACTCTCTCTCTCTTTCTCCCTCTCTCCCAAAATAAATAAATACACTTAAACATAATAGAAAAAAACAAAACAAATATTTTTTTGTTATTTACTTCAACTATGATACTCTTTCTCTTCTCTAAACAAGTTAAATATATTAAAAGAATAATTTCTAAGTGGCCGTTGTAGGAACATCAGTTGCCTTGTTTCCATTACTCGTGTGTGATTCCATTGTTGATTAACAAGAAAAATTAAGTTCATAAAACAAAAGTCAGTATTGAATTCTGCATAGAAAATATTAAAATAAATGGGAAAAAATCCAGAAAAATATCCCAAGGAATATTTTCCATACAATCTAGACATACACTTAAAAAAAACAGCATTAGCTAATTTGTTTCAATTATAATAATTTGAGGATACAAAAAGGAAAATGCAGGTAACACTGGAAAAATCAAAATCAGCCCCTGCTACAAAAATTATCTCTTTACCCCTGTTCTCAGTCATTTTATGATAACATTTAGAACATGTATTATGGTAAAATACTATCTTCTTATTTTTAAAAATTACACGGAACTGATAGTAAAGCTCTAGTTTTATCACCCATCCGTCCTCACCATGTATTAAAGGCTGTGTTCTTTGTTTCAAGGTCTCGTTGAAATAAAACAGAATGAAATTAGTGACCTTCATACTGACTTCCCTAACCAGTTTCTGGCAACTGACCCAGCCATCAGTCAGTCAATAGCTTGTGCAGTTTTGGATTTCATTTTTCATTTGCAAAAAAAAAAAAAAATTCTAGTTCCTTTCCATATACATCATAGTTCAATTGTTTCTTTAAAAACGCTGATTACAATTTACACACGTTACATACTAATAAAGGCCTATTTTGTTGGTACGCTTTCTGTAGAAGTAGGGCTCGATTGGAAATGTTTTATTTGAGGCATATGGAGAAAGCTGCAATAGTGAAGCAAAATATTTATAATTCTTCCCTGTTTGGTTTCGATTTGTCAATCTTTTCTCTTCTTTACATAAAACAACATCTTGCATACAAACTGTTGGAAAGTTGAAAGAGTGGCATTCCAAATGTAGTCAGAAAAAGGAAATTCTCGTTAAATCTAGAAAAACAAGTAGGTAAAAAAGAAAAATGCTGTCAGCTCAGATTTGGAAGTATGGGAAGAGCTTCAAGGCGTTAAAAGAAAAAGAACTGGAGTGCCTGCAAGTGCGCTACACAGCGGCGCACACACACCTTACAGTCTTTACCTTCTAATCTTGTCCTAAATTTAAACCAGTTTGTTCAGCACCTTAGTTCATCTTTTCCTCCTCCTTGTCATTCCCATCTTTTCATTATGTTCCTTTAAAAAGGAATTCCCATCCTCATGTTCATCCTTGTTTCATATATTTATTTTTCTGTCTGGATTCAAGAGTGGAACATTGAAATGTTTGTCCTTTTGAAAGATAGACTCCGTGGTTTCTGAAGAACGCTTGTCAGACAGAAACTCTTGCCTTGTGTCCGATGGAAGCGTTCCACAGAATCGAAAGCTATTTTGTTTCAGCTGTACCAACAAATAGTGCCTACTTTCCAGTAGTGGATTTTCTATTAGTGAACTCCTCAGGGTGGGACACGTTTCCTCAAAGTCAGATTTCCTGAAGTCACAAACATTTTATTATTTCTTTTAATCTTTCATGACTTTGCATTTCAACCCCTGTAATATTTATTATCCCTGCATCCTAGATGTTTTCTCATTGTGACCTTAAAATTGCTTATCATCCAGGCTCAGTTCCTGCTGGTTGGCCCAGAATGGTCTCCTATTGCCATGGTCCTGTGCCCTTTCAAGATGCATGACATCAGGGGTTAAAATTTTAGTCCTAAGAAAAATGCATCTCCAGGATTATATGTAATATTTCATATATATATTTATATACTACTTGGAAGGATTCTTGAGTTTTAATATGACTCCTGCAAAGGAAATTCTGTTTTTGAGCCTGTCTGCTATGGTAGGAGGGACAGTGCAATATGTAGTTTTCAAAAACTAGTGACTAGTGTATCTTTGAGGGAGTTTCTTCTGTATTATAGGCAAACTATTATAGTTACTATTTTGAAAGTGCAAAGATAGAAGAAAATTTAAAAAATTTTTTTATTTGTCAAAAAATTTTTATGTTTATTTATTTTTGAGAGAGAGACAGAGTATGAGTAGGGAAGGGGCAGGGAAAGAGAGGGAGACATTGAATCTGAAGCTAAGTCCAGGCTCCAAGCTGTCAGCACAGAACCCAACACAGGGCTTGAACTCAGGAACCAGAAGATCATGAGATCATGACCTGAGCTGAAGTTGGACACCCAACCAACTGACCACCCAGGTGCCTCCCAATTTTTTTATTTTTAAAAACTGTTTATTTATTTATTATGAGAGAGAGAGAGAGAGAGAGAGAGAGAGGGAGAGGAGGAAGGGCAGAGAGAATCCCAAGCAAGCTTAACACTGTCAGCACAGAGCCCGACATGGGGCTCANGAGAGGGAGAGGAGGAAGGGCAGAGAGAGAGGGAGAGAGAGAATCCCAAGCAGGCTTAACACTGTCAGCACAGAGCCCGACATGGGGCTCGGTCCCACAAATGGTGAGATCATGACCTGAGCCAAAATCAAGAGTCAGACACTTAACTGACTGACCACCCAGGTGCCCTTAAGATTGCTTTTATTTATTTATTTTCTAGACTTCTACTGTCTTTCAGTGTGTACACTGCTCTATTTTTTTCTACTCTCTCAAAGTTGGAAAGGTCTTTGTCATTTAAAATACAGTACCAAAATAAAGGGTCATCCTGGGATACTTTTGATACTTTTGAAAATATTTTTCCACACAACTTTCCACCTGTTATCCCCTTGAGTCAAGGACAGTCTTAGTCTAATTAGACTAGTCTGTTTAGGAATACTTTCCTTAGTCTATTTAGAAATACTCTCCCAGGACTCTTTTCCCCCCAAAACAAATAAATGCCCAAAGCATGAGACCAAAGATCTTGTCCAAGAACAGCAGTGAGAAAGAACTCTGGCTTTCGGAGCCGGCAAGCCCTGGGTTCAGAGTCTAGCTCGAGCTTGGTGCATTTGGGCAATTGCTGAACTTTGTTGGGCTTTACTTTATTCATTCAATAAATGGGATAACAGCACCCATAGTGAAAATTAAACAATATAATGTACACAAAGCTCTCAGTGGACTTCAGTGAATGATCACTAGTGATGATAATAAAATCATTATGTTTTATTTAAAGTCTTTGGGATTCACATTCTTGGAGTATTAAAGAAAAACCATGTCCTGCATCTTACCTCACAGTCGCTTTTTATGGTATCAGCACCACTGAGCAAGACTGGAAACCAGACTGTCTTCTGCCACCTTTATCGAGAATTAGATGTTGCTGGTTGATTTTACACAACTTAAAGTGACTTAAAATCTCAAAGATTCATAGACTGCTGGAGGCTTTTGCACGGCAAATTGAACTGGCCTTGGGAACCCTGACCTCCTTCTTGAATGAATCTCCACAGGACTAAGGTCACGTGAGAGAGTTGAGGCTTGGGTTCTTTGGAGACCGCGATATTCGGGTTCCAATCCTGGTTCTGCCGTTTACATGCTGTATTGTCTTGGGCACTTTGCCTTATCCTCCCAGAGCTTCCCTTCCCTTGTCTGCAAAATGGTGCCGATCGTATTTCCTCTCCAGGTTGCCCCCGCGTGGAATTGTGCACCGGCTGCGCCCAGAGGAGGTTCCTGGGATTGTAAATGTGAATGGCCTCAAAAGAGTGAAAAAACACTTTGGGTTTGAGTTTTAACCTTAATTTGGCCACCACCTCACTAGGTGACTAGGACGGACGATCTAACCTTGATCTCTAAACTGATGTGTTGGGATTAAGCCTTTCTAAGGGAATAATCATTTTTGGGGGGGGGGTGGTGGTGGTGGGAACATATCACAGACATAGAAGAATTAGGTGTAATTCTACACTATTTTCTTCACAAATTGTCTTTTATTGCCACTTTCAGAGAAAGAGTAAAGAGTTGAGAGTGTGATTCATTCTACTATTTGGTTATTCTTTTGTTCTGCTGATGTGTGAGGAGAGTAGCCAATTGCTGGGTCTATATGCAAGCTCTTGGAAGTCAGAGGGAAGGGTTTAGTAACAATTTCTTCTTCCTAAAGTTTTTTCCAAACCTAGGAATAATTCAAACTTGAAAGAAATATTCCTGACTGCTGCAGGCTGACATGCATTCTGAGAGTTAAGTGAGGTGAGTCTCAGGGTCCCTGAAAACATAACTCCACAGTCAGACAGCAGACAGCAATTGGCCATGTAGGATTTGCACCCCAAACTGGGATTTAACCCCAGCTTGTGCTTAAATGATATTCAAGAAAAGAAAAGTTAAGATGTTTGTTTTACAAAAGGAACTTGACCCTCTTCTATCATTTAGAATGTTTGTTGTATTTAACTCGCTTACCCTTTTTGAGACTGAGAGGTGCATTTCCAGATTAATCTGCAGCACAGTCATTGGACAGGGAGTTTGCGTCTCATAAGGCTCTATGAAATAATGAGCAGATACGAAGGGCCTAATGGCGGCATCTGCATAGAAGTCCATGACACACTGATCTGCATAAAAAGGCTCTCCTTACTTCTGAGGAGTAGTAAAGACAAATAATAAACTAGGCTCCATTGAATGACAAAGGAAATAGTAGTGTCCCCCAAGGTTTGAGCGGCCCTCGCTGGCCTGAAGGCTATGACAGGGATTGCTAAATGGCAGACAGTAGCTGCACTTCCGCTGTCACCGTTGCAGCGATTGTCACTGTCAAAATGTAGCACATTCATTATTCAGGTACAAAACTCTAATTAAGAACATTGGCCAAGGAAGGGGGAGGGGAACTGGACGGTTCAGGGAGTTGGAAGGAGGATAAAGAGCAGTTCCCCTCCAGGTCACTAGTTCAAGCTTCGCCCCTGTTGGTAATGACTGACAGTCATTAATATATGATGGCTGTTTGATGGCCTATATCAGTAGGTGCCCATATCAGAAAAGTCACCATTGTAATTGGCATTAATTGGCACTTCTGTTGGCAGCGTCAGCCGAGAGGCTGAAGATTGAATGGGCTATCGCAAGTGAATTATCCTCTCATCCTGAGAAGTGGGCCTCCCAGGGCGGAGATGAAGCACCGGCACAGGGCATTGTGGGAAAGCTGCCGCCCTCCCAGCCACTCGGGCTCTGCGCACAGAGGACATCAGTTTGCAGGACTCTGGCTTTGGCACCTTCCTTGACGAGCGCTGAATCTACTTAAAATCCAGCCTCACCAAAATGAACAATGGGCCTATGAAAAGCAAAAGGGCCCAAGTGTGAGATAATGAGGGGGTACCTTCAGGGCATCATCCTTTCCTGGTTTGTTCCCTGTTAAACCACACTTGGTGAGAGAGCCGAGCAGCCTTCTCTGTGATCTGTAGCAATGACTGATTGTAACTTACGTTAAAAAACAGAACAAAACAAAACCCAAAATAACACCCCCCCATACTCTTTTTAGAAACGAAAGAGCAAAAGATTCTCCTTGCAGCCTGCAGTAAAACACTGTTGAACAAGTCACCATGTTGACTTTTTATAGTCGAAAATTAAAGGTCCACTGTAATCATTTTTTTGCTCTTCATTGATTTAAGGACCCAGTCGAATAATAATTTAGACTCAACTTTTCATCTCTGCACAGATTCATGATTTGTAAGCTGTTTCTGGCAACTATCTCGGTAATACCAATGAAATTTCTTTTTATTCATCTCACTTTTTGGCTCATCTCCCTCATAATTAGCTTCTAGGTCAAAGTAGCAAGTATTTAAGACTAAATTTCTGTGGATATCAACTCCTAAAGGACATTTCATGGAGGTAGAACCGGTTCCTATTACCTTAGCACTCTGTATTTATCTTATGTCTATGCTGAAGGTAGGTTTTTGGACACTGTTTTCTCAAAGATGAAACATCACAGAGAAGTTTATTTATTTGTAGTTTGAATGGCTGTTGTTTTCAGGTTTTCAAAAAGCAGATTGCCAAATGCACAGTTAGCAAAAAAAGCAAAATAGAAGAATGTTTAAAGAATAGCAGAAAGTGTAACAGTTTTGTTTGAATTATTACCTAAATTAGAAGAAAAGCTACTTGTGTGGTTCAAAATATCTGCAAAATCAGAGCACTTTTTCTTTTGAGAGAAAAAATTATGTCTTAAAATACTTATATTCTTATTAGAATACGTTTTACACTATTTTTAAGGTGGTTGGACTTGCAAATGAAAATATCTCACATCCTTCATATTTTCTTTTCTTTACGTTTTCTGCTGCAAAACCTAGTATTTCTGGATTTTCAGCATTGTAAAATAAATGTGGACGTTTTCCTATAGGTGGCGCTCTTGCACACATCTTGCTTTCGGAAACATCCCTCTATATAGAATGAGTTTGGCAGGCAAGTTTAATGGAAGCTGCTTAATAGTATACATTATATATCATAAATTCTACTTAATGATTCTGCCCAGATAAAGAGCCATGAGCCCATTCTTCAATGATTGATATGCTTGTTTCATCCAAATTACCACCATTTGGTATATTATGACTTTTATTAGCAATCCAAGAATTTTAACAAGTAGATCATGGCTCACCCACATTAAAGTATGAGAGAAATTTGGACCTTTCCGTTTTCTCCCCAACTGCAGAGGTGACACCATTTATGTTTCCCATTTTCAAAATAAAAATTTCGAGACCTGATTAAAGGAAGGGGGACAGTGTACCAAAAGAACCAATTCACTCCCTTGGAAGATGGAAGGTGGGTGCAGGGTTCTCCCCCTGATCCAAAGTGAGGGAGTGTTTACAATCAAAATGTTGCCCAATGATTTGACAAGAGTCAATATGTGAGGAAATATTACATATTATCATTTATTTTAGGTAGAGGGAAGACACCATGAAATTTTAATTTTTGATAAAGAGATGGACTGAATTAAGAAAGGAGAGATCACCGGGATCTGCATTTGTACCCAAGAGAGGAGATAGGAAGAAAAAAAGAGAAAAGTAAGGAGAGGAAGGAGTGGAGCAAGCCTTTTTGCATAAGGAGTAAGTGGAGTGGGCTTTCCTTAGGATGCAAGAGTCCTTCCTCTGTGTTAAAGCTCTTCTCTGGAACTACAGGAATATTGGGCTTCTTCCCAGAGGCGCCTTGTAATCACATTCACATCTAGTTTCCAGGGGTGATATTTTGTTAATTGGTTGAATCTGCACTGTGGTTTAGCCACACACAAATATTCTACTTACAAAGTATCTCAAAGAAGATGTTTAGGAAAACACTTCCTTCCCGTTCTGTAAATCTTTTCATGCTATTTTGGAAAATTTGGGGATATATTAATTCTCTCTGATCCATACATATATCACCTTAGTACACTAAGAATGTACAAAAACCTCTTTCCGTTTGACGTTTCGTACTCAGAGAGATCTCCTTGATTTTTTTTTTCTAGAGCCTTTACATAACAAGTTAAAAATAACCTTCCTTGATGATTTAGTGGCATGAACTGAGATTAGAACTTCAAAGACTGTTGCACAAGATGCACTTATTGTTCTTGTGGTCCCTTTAAATATTCTAAAATGTCATGTTAAAAATGTCATTGCCATTTATTTACCTCTTTTTGTTCTATATTGGTTTGTATGGAATGAATATTCTTAATTGTGCCACTTTTAAGACCTTCACATTTTCACTTAAAATAGCAACTCATATTTACATGAAATCAAACTTTCTGTGTACAGAGGGGAAGGTCATAGCTCGCCAATCATAATTCCATAGTTATTAAGAAGCAAAATTAGCAGTTTGATATTAAATCTTCAGCACAGCAGAGAATGCTCATTTAAATTTTTTTTTTTTTTATTTCTAGGAGAGAGAGAGAGAGACAGCGTGAGCAGGGGAGGGTCAGAGAGAGAGGGAGTCACAGACTGAAACAGGCTCCAGGCTCTGAGCTGGCAGTCAGCACAGAGCCCGACGCGGGGCTCGAACCCACGAACCGCGAGATCATGACCTAAGCGAAAATCGGATGCTTAACCGACTAAGCCACCCAGGCGCCCCGAGAATGCTCATTTAATAATCAAGGAGATATATCAAATGCGTCAAAGGATTCTGAGAATTTTTTTTAAGATTTTATTTTTAAGTAATGTCTACACCAAACATGGGGGTCAAACTCACCACCCCAAGATCAAGGGTCACATGCTCTTCTGACTTAGCCAGCCAGGAGCCCCTAAAATAGTTTCCTTTTTTTTTTTTTTTAATGTTTTTTTATTTATTTCTAGGAGAGAGAGAGAGAGAGAGAGAGACAGCATGAGCAGGGGAGGGTCAGAGAGAGAGGGAGTCACAGACCGAAACAGGCTCCAGGCTCCGAGCTGGCAGTCAGCACAGAGCCCGACGCGGGGCTCGAACCCACGAACCGCGAGATCATGACCTAAGCGACAGTCGGACGCTCAACCGACTAAGCCACCCAGGCGCCCCAATAGTTTCCTTTTTTAATGTGTGAATAGATTAACATCTCTTTGTCTTCCTACTATCCAGTTTATAAAAACAAACTAGAAATAAGAGGTAGGTTTTGGAAAAAATGTGCTGTGCGTCATCTACATATTTCCCTTAATATCAGTATTTTAGCAATAATGCAATTAATATTGGCAATTCACTAAGACGGTCCCCACATTAGCTAGGAAAGTTCATTCAAATCTTTATCAAACACCTATGTATCAGGCAGTATTTTAAATATTTTATACTACGAATTACTTTAGTCCTCCCCAAACCTTAAGAGGTGGGTGTTTTCACCATCATCTTACAGATGGAAAGCTGAGACACAGGGAGCTTGAGTAACCAAATGAAGTCCAATAACTAGGGAGTAGCTCTCCCAGGATTTGACAGCTATCAGCATATACATCCTCATCCTCACCTGTGGCTTCTTGGCTGCTGCCAAAAGCTTTGTGGAAATACTGACAGTTTCATGTTTGATGGTGGTTGTAGCTCTATGACTGGGGGCTTCCAGTGATTTTCTCTGCTTTCTAAACATGTGGCCATAATAGAGTTTATTTATATATTTTGGGAGAGAGAGAGGAAGAGAGGGAATCCCAAGCAGACTCCATGCTCAGTGTGGAGCCCGACGCAGAGCTCAATCCCACCACCATGAGATGGTGACCTGAGTTGAAATTGCAAGAGCCAGATGCTTAACTGACTGGGCCACGTGGGTGCCCCATAACAGACTTTTAACTAGGACTGAGGCTCAGATTTAAAGAGAAACAAAGGGAGTTTTAAGTGAGTATGAAATAAGAGACAAGAATTATGGATTTTTGCAGGGTACCTGGAAATAAGACCAGGAATCTGGAATCCCAGCTTTATGTTCATGTAGGGTTTTGTACATGTCAGAGTGGTTTTACCTGCATTTTCTTAATTACGGGAGGATATTAACCCACTTTGAAAAGTGGAAGGGAGTGAAAGTAAGACAGAGAAATGTGAACCAAATATTTCTCTGCTTTGTATTTACCAAGCTACAAGGATGGAGACAGAAACTAAGACACATCCCGTAGGAGTTCAGGCTGGGGAAAATGCCCTATTCTTAATCAATATTGTTGCATTGTTTGCTTTGAGGACTTAAGAATTCTCAGAACACCAGATACACAGATACTTGAAATCAGAACATACAATTGGGAGATTTTCTCTGGGTCTCCTGTATTGTTGCACTTTTTGTAGGCAGAAATACTCAGAGGTACTGTTTTTATTCTAAACTATCTTTCCATGCATGTGAATGTAGTGAACAGCCGTGGAAGCACGATGTGCCTCTCCCTGGAGAAAAGAGCAGACATGCTTCCTGTCCATTACAACTAACCATTCAGGATTCCTAAACTCAGGGTTTCCCTCTTCTTTGCAACCTACTGTGTGCCCATGTGTCACCTGGTCCTCTGTGCATCACCCTGTGATAATGTGGCTACCGCTATGGCTGAGAGTAATAACATCCTTTCTCTCTGAGCTAGGAGTATCGTGTCTACTGCCAGCACCCATGACATTATGGCAGGCTACTTGTTAGGTTGCAAACAGGATAAAATCTTAGGCCTTTTACAGTTTTTGATAAGTACATACTATTATTGGAAGCTATTTAGATTATTCCTAGGGTGATAATCTCATTTCATTGATATGTATAATTAAACTTTAGCTATAACTTCTACAGATTAAAATAGATGATATAGTTTATTCTCTGCAAATTTTCCAGTGCAAATATAATTATTTCTACTTCAGACTATCTTCTTACTTTTTCTATACACATTTCTTTAATACTCTCTTACTTTAGCAGATTCATACTTTGATATTCATATCAGAAAAGAGAAACTATGGATAGGCATATGTTAAGAACTGAGAAAAACCACCTGGAATATTACATGGGCTACAATTTGGAGATCATTGTTCTAAACCATTACATCTTTGCAAAAGTGATCAAAGTACATCCACCCCCCCCCCATGAGCATAGAATATTTTATTCATCAGAGACCTTCCATTTCATTTAGTAGCAAAGTGGTTTAACAGAGTTCTTGATTAGTATTAGAACACCTAACTTCTCATCTTTACTTGGTCAAGAGTGCTGTGTCAGCAAAGTGTCTCATTGTCTCCTTTTTAAAAAAATGGGGATAATAAACCTTGCCACCTGCCTGCCTCACAGCAATATTGAGAATACTAATGAGAGTCTCTTGAGAGATTTTGAAATCTGCAGGAGGAATATGCTATAATAAATACGCAGCACCAAATCATATCATTTTAGAACTGAAGAGCTCATAGAAAGCACTTGGGCTAATCCCCTCATTTTATAGGTGAAGAAAAAGAGGACCAGAAGGGTTAAATGGCTAGACCAAGGTCACATAATTGGTTAGTGAGTAACAAAGTACAAGAAGCCCAGTCACCCAGTTTTCTTTTTCAAAAGAGTTGCTTACTGGCAAAAAAAAGATGAATAACCCCAGATATTTCTAGAAACATAGTGATATTATTCCCTTAGTGGCTTGGCATAAGGCAGGATGCTCCCCAGAGGCAAGCCAATTTGGTAATTGCAGTTCATCAAGGATTTTACTTGCATCAAACGCATATTTGGCTCTTGGCAGTTGTACTGACTCTACCTGAGCGAACGATACACCCGAAGATACCTGTGGAAGATCTGGAACCTCAGGTAAATGTGGAAGGAGTCGATGCACCCTTTCAAACAACTGGAATAATAATTCAGGCTCGACATGAAGCATATGCATGCACGTATGTTGGCATATCCAGACTCCCATATTTTTTCTTCAGTAGTTTATTTGGTGTGATTGGATTTCTCAACTGCTTTGAATGTTTACTAGTGTGCACTTGCCAAGGAGTGTCAGCACCTTCCCTGGGCTCTGTGGTGCCAATGACAGCTGAGAGCTGTCAGAGAGCCAGGACTCACTAAAAACTGTTTACCCATATCCAGGTACAAACACGGGGGCCAGAGCCTGTATCGCTTCTTGTGTTTATGCTCTTAATGAGGTACTAATTAAATATTGTGCCTGGAAACTTCCTCTTTCTGTGGTATAGAAGACTAGTTTGAAGCCAATGTATGACCCCAAATAGACAACCTATATTGTCACCAGGAATTTTTAGGTGTTGTACACTCTTCAGAAATTCTCATCTGATGTGTAGCATACTCAGGTTGTCATAGGTCTGTTAACATATCATTTGGAAATTTGTCCTTATTCTTGCCTTCTTTCATTAAGGTTACCAGAATTTGGATCTGCATTTGTCTTTTAATTCAGGGGATTTTGAAAAAGATCATAGGATTTGTCGAGACTGGCTGAAACCATATTCCAAAAAATACCACGTGGTGTTTTTACTGAATGTACACCACGTACTAAAGGAAACACAGTGGGCTCTGATATCAATTTCTAGTCCTTTTACTATAAGGGACAGATATGGCCCTTAACCCTTAACTGGCATGGCAAGGGAATTAGGCTCTGTTCTGGTCCAGCCCTAGAGTCCCTTCACAGAGTCCAACATGGCTCTTGCCTCATACCATCCGCCCCAGGTCACCAATTCCTGTTTCCCTTGCAGGAAGTTCCCTTTAAATTACATTTTTTAAAAGTTGCTCTAAAAGTCCTAGCTGTGTGAGCAGTTACTGGGCTGTCTCACTGGTGCTGCCATACTGACTTTGCAACTTGAGTGTCTTTGTTCTCTTTTCTGTGTTCTCCCTCTTTCACAGCTCACAATGCACTTGGTGGAAGAGAAACAATTTAAATATACTTTGGTAAGAAGACCAGTGAACCACTCCCTCCCCGCTCCCACCTCTGATGCCCCTGTACAGCGTCATGGCATTTCTGCTGAGATGCCATTAATCATCTCCTGGAACCTATAGCTCAAAGCCATTATCTGCTTCCTCATTTCAGTTCCAATATCAGATAGATACGTATGTACTGCTTATTTAATAGGACACACAGGCAAAAGTCTTCTGCCTCGAAGGTCTTCCTGTCTTATTTGGACTAAATAATAATCATAATAACAATATTACAATAATGATAAAACTGACATTTATTGAACACTCAAATAGTGTGCTAAGACTGTTTTAAATAATTCATTCAATCCTCAAAATATGGAAGATAGATACTCATCTGTCTAAGTTATTACCATACTGTCTTTCTGGCATCAAGAGGGGGACAAATACACAAAGAAATTATTTTAGGCTAAAATATGATGATTCTATTGTGCATCCTACATTGTAGTAGAGGCAATATATGAAATGTTTTGTGTTGAAATTTTACATCAGCTAGTGACAACTGCCACATGGACCCCTGTACCCATCTCAGGTAGGAGAAAAGAAATTCCCTTCCCATTCTTCTTCAGAGACTGAAGAAGTACCTTTTTAAGACAATAGTTATAAATGTGAGATTTACTGGTATGATAAAATAATACTATACCCGGAGATCTTATAATTGATAGGTATACGTTACTATATAATTGTTAAAACAAAATCATTATTAGTCAGCCACAGGTGGATGCTTATTTGGAGGAATCAAGAAAACAGCAGTTTTTGAAAATGTCAGGTAAAAAGTTGTTTTGGGATCAAGGATCAGTCCTGTATTGAGATATCTGAGGCACTATTAAACAACGTTTTAGGCAATGGTATTAAGTTAAAAGCCTTCTTTCTTTCTTTTTTTTTTGTTGTTGTTTTTTAATGTTTTATTTATTTCTGAGAGAGAGAGAGAGAGACAGAGAGCGAGTAGGGGAGGGTCAGAGAGGGAAACACAGAATGTGAAGCAGTCTCCAGACTCTGAGCTAGCTGTCAGCACAGAGCCCGACGCGGGGCTTGAACCCACAAACTGTGAGATTATGACCTGAGCCGAAGTCGGATGCTTAACCGACTGAGCCACCCAGGCACCCCATGCCTTCTTTCAAATAAAAAAAATCTATAAAAATGATACCAGTTTGTGGTTTGACTTCCAACAGTATGCATGTTGTTTCTTTAAAATATCATACAGAAAATGTAAATTTTACATGGTCAGACAAATACTTTCATTGCCTTAAGGATTTCCATTTATTGTGACATGTTTAAAAGAGGTCTCCTATTTTAAAATTGTATTATAGCTCATAAGTTTTTTTTCTTTAAGTTTAATAGATTTCTTTTAGAAATTAAAATATTTGACTCATCTTGAATTTGTTATAGTATAAGGACTGGGGTTATCATTGAGCTTTAATTTTTTTTTTTTTTTACAAACAATGACAATTTGCACTAGTGCTATTTATTGAATAGTTCTGATTTGATTTAAAATGATACCTTTATCATGTGATACATCACTTCCTGGAGTGTGTTCTGTTTCATTGAGCTCATCACATATTCCTGTGCCAGTACTACGTTGTTCTAATCAGGATAGCTAGATAATACATTCCAATATGAATAGTTTTTAATTTTTTAACATTTACTCATTTTTGAGAGAGAGAGAGAGTGCAAGTGGGGGAGGGGCAGAGAGAGAGGGAGACATAGAATCCGAAACGGGCTCCAGGCTCTGAGCTGTCAGCACAGAGCCCCCACGTGGGGCTCGAACCCATGAGTGGTGAGATCATGACCTAAGCCAAAGTCGGACGCTTAACTGACTGAGCCGCTCAGGTGCCCCTCCAGTATCTTCTAATGCACCATCCTCCTCCTCCTGGATCTTGTTCTCCTCCCAGAATCCTCCTTCTTTCTAGAATTCTCCAGAATATTCTTGCATGTTTATTCATTAGGAAACATTTAGAAACATTAAAAAATAATATAGGATCTTAAATGAGACTGCACTAAATATATAAATTCATTTAGGGAGAACAACCTTTATTACAACATTAAATCTTTATATCAAAAACAAGGTTTATCTTTCTATTTATTCGAGTCTTATCTGTCTTTTAGTGGAGTTTTATAGTTTTCTTTTTTTAAGTTTTTATTTATTTAGTTTGAGAGAGAGAGCGAGCAAGCCTCACACAGAGCCTGACTAGGTTTCAATCTCCTAAACCATGATCTCATAAACCGTGAGTTCATGATCTGAGCCAAAATCAAGAGTCAGATAGATGCTTAACTGACTGAGCCACTCAGGGGTCCCAAGTTTTATAGTTTTGTCATTATAAGGGCTACATATTTCCTTCTTTATATGTTTTTGGGAATATAAACATTTTAGATACACATTAATATATAACATGTTAAATGTTTAAATTGCTTATATATGGCTTCTTAGTTTTTGGAATTTTGTTATTTCTTTAAAAATGCCTTTTAATTGGCTATAAGGATTGCCAAAGGGAGAAGATAACCATGTTCCACAAAATGATTATATAAGAATGTGGGTAAGTGTTCACATTGATGGACAAGGTAAATTTTGCTAATATGTATTAGTGAGTACAATATGGCAATGAAAATGATGATATGGACGCACATTTACAGAGATAAAAAGGATGACCACAGCATATTGTCGAGAGAAAAACACATTAAGGAATGCCATTTGGCATGATATAATTAATGTAACACCATATGTACAGAATTCATATGTGTATATAGGTTTGGAGAGAGGTCTAACATGCTATTTTCCAAAGTATTAACAGAGATTATTTCTGAGTGACAGGTTTTTGGATGATTTTTATCTTCTTCAGTATATTAGTTAATTTTTCAATAGCATTCACCATTTTACCAAAACAGTAATATAGTAAAATACAAATAGAGAACATTAGAAATGTTATAAGAATTAAAAAGGAACACTTAATGCTTAGAATCTTTTTCTTTCACTCCAAGACATTCTATAGGTTTGATATATTTGTAGGTAGCCTTGAAAATAATTTATTTTAAAAAATTTTTCTTATGTCTTTATATTATTTTGAGAGACAGAGACAGAGAGTGAACAGGGGAGGGACAGAGACAGAGAGAGACACAGAACCCGAAGCAAGCTCGAGGCTCTGAGCTGTCAGCACAGAGCCTGATGTGGGGCTCTAACCCATGGACTGATCATGACCTGAGCCGAAGTCAGACACTTAATCGACTGAGCCCCCCAGGTGCCCTGTAAGTAGTTTAAAATTTAATTTGGTCTACTGAAATCTATCCAGCCTGCAAAATTGTTAGTAATTCTGTTTATTTAAGCTGTACCAATTGCACTGGTAGTGACACCCAGAGAAACATCTTCACATCCGAAGGACAAGATGACTTGTGCTAGACTTTCATTGCTGTGTAATCACACATCCATCCTTGAGTTATTATAATGGGCAGCTTCCCTCAAACTCAAAACTAAATCATCTAATACTTTATTAGTTATTTTAAAAATTCCACATGAAAAATTTAAAGTTGTGGGTGTTTCAATAAAACATTGTTCAATGAAAGAGATAGGTTATGATGGAAGATTATGTTTTTTGCTATTATATTTTGTTTTTATAAATTAAACGTGGTACACCTGACCACTAAAAGAAGGAATAAAGTTGAGCTAAGTCTCACATGGTGCATTTAATATAATTTTTGTAGTTTATAATGATTTTGTGAACAGATAGGAGAGTTAGTTATAAAATTGCTACACTTCCTTGTAGACATCGTGCTCATCATTAGCCCCATTGCCACCAGAAGGCTGACTATTACGTTCTCCACCATATGCCAAACCTGTGGTTTACGTGTGCAGTCTCATTACTGACTACTTGTGAAGTAGGGCCTGCTATTAAAATATGATAGAGGTGGGGATTGTGAGGCTCAGAGATGCTAAGGACACTCTCAGAGTCACACCTGTTAGGGTGAAGCTGGGATCTGACTGACGTCGAACTGTCTCCAAGGTTCAAACTCCAAAGCATCACCACCCCATTAGCAGTTTCTAGGAATCTAATTCCCAAGGACCCTGTTCTTTGCTTCCCCCCCACCCCCTTCTGCTTTGGCTCTCATATTATGAAGTTTCCAGTTCAAATTATCTCTGAGGGCATCTGATTGGCTCAGGTGGTTGAGCCCCAGACCCTTGGTTTCTGCTCAGGTTATGATCCCAGGGTCATGGTTTGAGTCCCTAGCCTGCTTAAGATTCTCTCTCTCTCTCTCTTTCTGCCCCACTTCTTTGCTCACATGCTCTCTCACTCTCTCTAAAACAAACAAACAAACAAAAAACAAATGATCTCAGAAAGGGGGGGGGGACTCAAAATCCACATATGTTGTAATCAAACTTTGGCAACTTATTTAGAAGTAGATATTGCATAGTTTTAAGCATGTAACTCAATCAAACTTCAAAGTTAACAGAGTTTAGAGGCTTTGCAATCACTTCATATTGTAAGGAAGGTAATCAAAGCCCACAGAAGTGAAGTGTCTTGTCTAAATTCACACAGTTTCACTGACAAAATTTTATCCAATATTTCCTTTGTGCCAGGCATTGTTTTATTGCTTTATAAATATTGATTTAATCCTGATGATAAGTCTATGAATTATATATACTTATTACCATCCTCATTTAACAGATGGGCAAACTGAGGCATCATGAAGTTGGGTAACAGGGCAATGGTCACATAACTAGCATGTGGTAGAGTCAGGATTAGAATACGCGCCCCTGGTTAAGTTTTTGCCCTGCTCACTCTGCCATGTTGCCTGAAACAAGGATCCAGGACTGGGTTTTCATCCATTTTTCCCTCTATCATGCAGGCCAATTCCTTCAACCTGTGAATAGGAAGAACTTTCTCTGGGATCTAACATTGAAAAATTGTTTTTTTCTAAGTACTATTTATTTATTTATCCTCCCCCTCTTCCCCTCTGGTAACCACAAGCTTGTTTTCTATATTTTAAGAGTCTATTGTTTGGGTGGGGTACTTGGGTGGTTCAGTCGGCTAAGCATCTGACTTTTGTTCAGGCCTTGATCTCTTGGTTCATGGGTTCGAACCCTGTGTTGGGCTCCTTGCTGTCAGCACAGAGACTGCTTCATAGCCTCTGTCCCCTTCTCACTCTGCTTCTCCCCAGCTCACTCTCTCTCTCTCTCTCTCTCAAAAAAAATTTGTCTGTATTTTTTGTCTCTTTTTATTTTAAAATGATTTTATTTTATGAATTTTATTATTTAAGATTTTATTTAAAAATGATTAGTTTTATACATTTTAGAAAAATGAACTTAATGAATACTGTTCAAAAATAACTACAATCTAAAGGAGGGGCTGTGTGTATTTTTAAAACAATACTGTGAAACTGTGTTTATTGTTATGTGGGACTTTCTTATTGATGATGGCTTTTTCACCCTATACCTGCTGATCTTCCATAATGCTAATATACACCCAATGTTGACATTTGCTAGACTGTCTTTGCAAGCATAAATATTAGACATACTGAGATTTGATTTTGGCTCATCTTTTACTTTGAATAAAGAGATCTAAAAATCAATCCTTACAGCTGCCTTTCATTTTCTATGAATAGAGGTCAAATATATCAGGGCAAGGGTAGAATTAAAAGTAATCTATGATCTCAAGGTAAATGTATTAGGTAAGCAGTTTTTAAGATTCTGAGTTTAATAAGATATACAAACCTTGTATATTTTGTTTATTTTTCATCATCTCGCACAGACCTATCTGAAATTAGCATTAGTTCTTCTAAGAGTAATTTCATTTCTCTTGTAAATGGGGGCATTAGGGAAAAGAGCTTGTAGTTCTGAGATCTGAGTTCAAGTTTAGCACTTACTAACTGCAACTTTGGGCAAATTACGTTTTCCATAATCTTTAGTTTCCTCATCTGTACAGCGGGAATCTTATTTTTAATTCACGGAGTTGTGAGGCTTAAAAAAGATAATACATTCAATCTGTTTTGTTAACAGAAAATGCAGTTTATTTTCAAAGTGTCCACAATTGATAACAATTCTACTGCCTGATTTAGCATGCAATGTTGAGTCAGAAGGTGGCCGTGGGTCACATGCTCCATGAGAATTTATTCTACTGGATTCTAATCTGGGTTCTGTGGCTGCAGTCACTGAACCAGCTGGGACAAAAATGGCCGGGACTCAGATTCTTGTTCAATCAAGGGATTGGACTAGCAGAACATTAAAGTTCTTACCAGGTCAGCAGTTCAGCGTTCATGGTGCTCTGTATGGCACGGTCTAGTTATCTGAGCGCACACTGGGATCACAAGTCTCAGGGTGAAAATGATCATAGTTGACACTGACTGAGCATGAATGAAAAATGAAAAATCACATACCTTTATAAACTCCAGTTTTCCTCCTTTAAAAATGAGAATTGGCAAAATGATACAAAGACTCTCATTCAAACCCAGGAATTTACAGTCTGTTTTTAAAGCAACAGAATCATTTTGTAAATAAAATTATGGGAAACCCCAACATGTAAAACAAACGTATCAGATATGCAAAATATGTAAAATATATAAAATATGTTCAGATGCTTTTCTAAAAATAAAGACCTGGCGATTGAACTCTCTTCCCCTCTAAACCCACCCTTCTTTATTCCTTATTACCTAGTTGCTTAAGACTGAATACCTGAGAATTATCTTGGACTTCCATTCATACTTAATCTGACATGCCATTGATCACCAAGAGGATTTTACTTTCTAAATAATTCTTGATGCCTTTTTTCCCTGTCCACCTCCACGGCTACTCCGCTCCATCAGCCCTCCTACTTGGACTAGTATAATAATCATCAAGTCGGTCTGCCTGCTGATCCTTACACTGCCACCAAGTGATCTTTATGATATGCAAACTTTAACGGACCCATTTTCCCTCCTGCTCCCTGCCACAGGTACTCCTGAAGCACTCTGATAAAACACAAGGGCTCCGATAAAATTTTTTTAAAAAAAGACATAGATTCTCAATCATCTGCATACATTCTCCTCCATTTTCATAGAGTCTTCAAGTGTGAAGGAACATCAGAAATACCCCTCCAGGACAAATTTCTACTAGCGAAGCAGTCCAGTTTATAGCATTTCTTTCTTAGGTAAAGTTGAGTTTTGTCAGTGTTTCCTTACTCTTTTGAAACTGTAGTCTAAGTTTATGGGAGCTTTTTGTTGCCAGACATATATGAACTTGTGTCATAATGTGCGATTGTAGTCCATTGAACTTATGTAATTATTGTAGTCTTATAATAGCTTTACAAAAATACATTTAAAATCTGCCAGGGCAAATCCCCATGTAGTTTTCTTTCTCTCTTTCTTTTCTTTCTTTCTTTTCTTTCTTTCTTTCTTTCTTTCTTTCTTTCTTTCTTTCTTTCTTTCTTTCTTTCTTTCTTTCTTCTTCTTCTTCTTCTTCCTTCCTTCCTTCCTTCCTTCCTTTTTCTTTCTTTCAAATATAATTTATTGTCAAGTTAGCTAACATACAAAGTATACAGTGTGTTCTTGGCTTTGGAAGTAGATTCCCATGATTCATCACTTTCATACAACACCAGGTGCTCATCCCAACAAGTGCCCTCTTCCTTGCCCATCACCCATTGTTCCCTCCCTCCCACACACACCCCTCCCCCCCATCAACCCTCAGTTTGTTCTCCGTATTTAAGAGTCTCTTATGGTTCGACTTCCTCTCAGTTTGTAACTCTTTTGAGGGGAGGGGCACATTATTCTTCCAGATGAACTTGAGATTCATTTTGTCAAAAAATACTATTGGAGTTTTTAGTGGAAGAATCTTGACTTTGTAGATTATGAGAGAACTGACATTTACGCGGTATTAAATCATCTCTGCCACTAGCTATGCTTCTGTATTTATTTTATTTTCTCAAAAACATTTTGTATTTTTCTGCATATAAATTTATATACTTTGTGCTCAATTTATTCCTTGGTATTTTATATATTCTGATGCAACTATGAGTGGGATATAAAAATTGTATGTTTCTAGTTGAATATGGCTGATATTTAGGAAATATACTGTCTTTAGTGTATTCCTTTATCAAATTATTTATAGAACATTATTAGTTCAAATACACATGGATCCTTGATTTTATATCAAAGGCTTGTTGATTAAAACATTTTTCCTTCTATTTCAGTATCAATCATTACTGTTGGGCAGTGAAATAAAATTAACTTTTCAGAATTTCTTTGCTCTTAGCTTATTATCCCAGTCAGTATCTATGCCTATTTAATCATAGCTATATTTTCTCTGAACTTTCTGAATGTAGGACTTAACATTTAGCTTTCCTGATTTTCTTTTTTTCTGAGTCTAGTGTACTCAGAGGATATATTTGATGCCTCTTTCATAGAGCAAAAATGCCAAATACCATGAATGTTACTATAACAGTGAATTTGATCTTTTCCTCTTGATGTTTATCAGATTCCCAGTGGATGTGACTTATACAATACAGCCAAGCTTCTAAAAGATTTTTGTTGGATATTCCTTTAATATCCCTTTACCTTCATCATAGAGGTACTTGTTCTCACACAAAATGAACTGAACTTTATCATTTGTATATATCCAGCTAAATCATTTCTATAAATAGTATAGTCTCCATTATTCATCACTGTCAGGAAACGAGCTATTTGGGTAAGTAAATTTTCTAAGGACATTATCTTTTCAGGGCTCAGAACTTTACATTTATTTTAGATTGACATCTTTCCAAAACATATGCAACACTATATATGATATTTACTTTCCAACCATTGTGGCTAGCTTCTTTAGAAACACTGTGTTGGAGGAATTTAACCATTAAATGTAAAAGAGAATGAGAAAGAACTGATGTTGGAAGGAAATCTATTGAGGTCCTTATATACATTTTTACACTAAAATTGTATATTTAAATAGTGAGTGAATATATACATTAAACTACTAGAAAGCAGTTAAATTAAGATAATATTGATGACATTTTAGAAAATGTTAAGTAACAGGGAGTAATTTGTAGTAAATTTTTGTTTGAGAGAGGGAGAGAGAGAGAGAGAGACAGAGAGAGAGAGAGACAGAGAGAATCTTAAGCAGGCTCCAAGCTCAGTGCAGAGCCTGACATGGAACTTAATCCCACGACCCTGGGATCATGACCTAAACTGAAATCAAGAGGCAGATGCTCAACAGATTGGGCTACACAGGTGCCCCATGTAGTAATTTTTACTTACTATTGTTTTGTTACTGGGATATCTTCCTTCCTTCAAAGAGAAGTTGAAGTAATAATTTAGTTTGTTTTGTCACAGATAATATGCATTCTAGGTGGTGGTACTTATTTTTGTAACTAGTTATTGCAGATTGAATTGTGTCCTTCTCCTCTTCCCCCCACTCCCAGGCCCAGATTCATGTTGAAGTCCTAGCCCCTAGTATCTCAGGGTCGTCACAGAGGTAATAAAGCCAAAATGAGCTCATTGGGGTAGGCTCTAACTCAATATGACTGGAGTCCTTATATAAAGGAGAAATGTAGACACACACACACACACACACACGGTGAATGCCACATGAGATTAATTAATGCAGAGTTCCTGGTGACACATCTACAAGCCAAAGAATGCCAAAGATTGACAACAAACCACCAGAAAAGGAGAAAGGCACATGGAACAGATCCTTCTTCACAGTCCTCAGAAGGAACCAACCCTATGAACAGCTTGATCTCAGACTTCTTGTTTCTGGAATTGTGAAACAAGAAATTTCTGTTGTTTAGGCCACTCAGTTTATGGCACTTTGCTAGGCAGCCCTGGTAAACTAATATACTGGTCTTCAATCAGCCTTTAAAACCTTGCTGCTTTTATGAAAAGGATTGCTAATTTCTGTCTTGTAGATTTCTTCTTCCATAACTCACCATGGTTTCAGAGACTTAGAGCAGTTTTGCTCTTGAAGATGAAAAGAGGTCAGAATATTTGTAGGTGTGTCTCTGCCTACCCCTCAGATATCCGCGACCATCCATCCATGCATCTATCCAATATCTAGTGGGTGGCTACCATGTGCCAGACTCTGTGCTACGCTCTGGGGATGCAGTAGGTAAAGCGGACATTGACTTTGCTGTCGTGAAACTTGCGTTCCAGCAATTGTATACAGTGTTCATGAAGTTTGCCAAGATTACATTCATGCAGTTTATAAAAACTGCAAACAAAAGGACATGAATCCATCTTAAGCATATTTGCATGCCCTCCTTCTTCACCGATATAGCAACTCAACTGCAATCGTAATGCCTTAAGTTTACTTTTTCTCATTATATTTTACTCTCCTTAAGGCTTTTTTGCATGTGTGCCTGCAAAACCCTTTATTTACTATTCTGTCCTTGGCTTGTCCTCCATTTTCTCTTTTAATGTCCATAGGATGCAGTTTATAGTTTAACTACCCCGGAAAGAAAGTGATATTGATTCCAGAAGGAGGACTATCCAGATAAATTTTCATATAATGGGGAGTTTTCATTCAGCAAATATATTTTAACCGTTTCTGATCTATGGTAGCTGTGGTGAAAATGTCCATGTGAGTGGGCATATGGAACATAGACGTGGACTACTGATTCTAGCTAGAATCTATGGATTCTAGCAGGGGTGCTTAAGCACAGTTTTTGGAGAAGGCACCGTACCCTCAGTCTGCCTTCGGGTCCTTCATTTCTTTCTCATAAAAAGATGGAGTGAGTATGTGCAGTTGTAGGACCTTCTGAGCTGCCTTTCTACAAATTTAATTAATGAATCAAAGGTGAGTTCTGTCTCTCCCAGGTGTTTTCTTGCCCTCAAAATCACCTCTCTCTCTGCTCTCATCAGTGGGCTTTGACTCACCAGCAATAAGCAGACCCTGAGGCCTTCCTGCACGCCCACGGAGCTCACCAGTGTCTCCTCGGCCTCTCTTTGCTTAGAACAAGGTGTGCTTGTGAAGAGTGAAGAGAGAGGTCTTCCCTCTCCAGTGACCCTGCTAAGTATTTTTCCTGGATTCGCCTGGTGACAGACACTGAGTCAGAATCTGCAGGAGTCCTGGGAATCTTTCTTTTTAATAAATACACTAGGTGATTTCCATAATCAGGCACATTTGGAAAGCCCTGTAATATGGTACTTTGAGGTAAGTCAGTACCTCCATTGATTTTCCTTACACCATAAAGGCTTAGATTTTCTAAACATGAAAAATGAAACTAGACAAAAACAGAGAAAGTCATATAGGAGAAAAATCTATAGATTCTGAGTTTTAGTTTCTGTTTGTTAGTGGTCCAGGGCAAATTTGTTAGCTTTTGGGTGTCTTTTTTTTTTTTTTTTTTTTAAAAGGAAGGGGTTGAAAAAAATTTTTTT
>NW_027530575.1:5971929-6028078 GCF_008692635.1 Crocuta crocuta | reverse complement strand
AGGTTGAAACAGATTCATTGATTTGTTCATTTATTAATTTATTTATCAAATATGTGTCAAGATCCTGCTATGTTAGGCATTGTCTAGTTCTTGGGAAAACAAAGAGAATGAGTCACTCACTGACTGGCTTTAAAGCTGGCCCATCTCTCAGTGCACCACGTGTCTTTCCAATATTATCACCCCCTGACATCCAGTACATGGTGGAAGAGTATTATTGACATCAAATTATTATTATAATACCCTTTCTTTTTCCAAAGGAGCTTGACATTCTAGTCATGCTCTGGTTGTTAAATAAAATTCTGAAATTTGTTCTCCTTTAAGCAGGGTTTTCCTAACAGAGGTCTGATCCTCTTTATCCTAAAGATCTTGGTGGAATTTTTCTAACTCCAACCAGTTTCTAACTGGCTTTCAGAATAAAATGAATTGAGAACTTATATTTGATAATTCCATTGTATGGGGCACCTGGGTGCTCAGTTGGTTGACTGCCTGACTCTTGATTTTGTCTCAGGTCATGATCTCATGGTCACGGGATTGAGCCCCATGTCAGGCTCTAAGTACAGTCTGCTTAAGAATCTCTCTTCCCACTGCCCCTCTCCTTTGCCTATACACTCTAAAATAAAAAATAAGATAATTCTATTGTGAAGCCACGATGGATAAGTTTACTTATGCTTCTTCGAAAAAAAATTTTTTTAATGTTTATTTATTTTTGAGAGACAAACAGAGCATGAGTAGGGGAGGGACAGAGAGAGAGGGAGACACAGACTCTGAAGCAGGCTCCAGGCTCTGAGCTGTCAGCACAGAGCCCAATGCAGGGCTCGAACCCATGGAACTGTGAGATCATAACTTGAGCTGAAGTGGATGCTTAACCAACTGAACCACCCAGGTGCCCCCACTTATACTTATTCCTAAATGAAATCATAAGGTAAGCCACCCAGACACCCCTACTTGTGCTTATTCTTAAATCAGATCATAAATCCAATGATCTTAGTAGAGTATCCTACCTATTTCATGTGAAGCACCAAAGCACTCAAAAAAGAATGAGTACCTTGTCTTAGTCTGAGTCATTGGTAGGGCTGAAGCTAGAATAGGTGCTAACTTTATCTCCCTTACTTTAGTATTTGCTTCTCATTCAATGTGACTTCCTACATTGACTCCCATCAAAAGTTTGGACTAGTCTTTAAGATTAAGTCTGTATCAGGATCACACAGAGGGAGGGGTTCTCCATGTCTGACATTTTCTTGATGTCTCCTAAGGTCATCATGCAGAATTTTTTGAGACATCTCTCTAATTTTAGAAAGTCCTAGAAGTTCAAGCCCCTAGATTTTCTACAAGTAAATTCTTTAAGGACTGAAAAAATCCTTGAGATGAGAGAGCAACCCTTTTCCTAACTGTCTTTGGATCTGGATTTATTGCTATTTTGTGGGAAACTTTAAATTGATAACTCGACTGAGTTATGAAGAACAAGGATTTTAGGTGTCTCACTCCCACAGAGCGTCGTCTTTAAGGTCAGGAGGATAATTTAAAATTGGAACGGAGATCTGTTAGGAGGGGTCAGAATCCATTTTGAGGGCTAATTGTCCTTTGTTGGAGTGCTGGCTTATCCTTAGGCCTTTCAGCCATATGCTGCTATTTGCTAAAGACTAAGAAAAGAAAACCTTGAAAATTAAAGAGTGTTGCAAATGAACAATAGTAGGAAAAGAATCCAATTTTATATTGTTTTAACAAAAGACAAATCCGCTGTCTGAAATACAGTGGAGAAAGTGTTGTCAAAAGCTGAGAGGCTTGGCGGAGAACTGCTGGCTGTGAGATCCTGAGTCCAAGCCCTGGGAGGAGAGAGAAAACGCCCAGGGCTCTGGGGTTCCGGGCTTGGGTAGAAGGCAAGTGCACTGCGCCCTATAGTCCTTCCATACTCTGGCTGCAATCAGACCTGCCAGATTAGGGGAGAAAAAGCATTCTTCTGCTATGTGTCATTGTGGGAAGTCACTTAACTTCTCTGATTCTTATTTTGTTGCCTACGAACAGAAGGTAAGAGCACAGACAGCAGAGCATGGCCGTCAGGATCGAATGGCAAACTGGAGGCGAGTGGTCTTATACAAGCCCGGCACAGAGTAGGTGGTTAAATAATATTTCCTGAATCTACAGCCACGTACAATAGGACCTGTAAGGGCATATTTCTTTAACATAGAATATAAGGTCTGAATTTACGGGTTATTTAGACTTAAAATGTGTCTTGTTAGGACCAAAGAAATATTGTTGAAAATATGTTGGGTCCATCTCTGACGATACGGAAGTATATCAACTGAGCCTTGGCAGGCTTGGATTAGAGGTACTCAGAAGCTAGCCCATGGAATGATTTGAGGTTCCCACCTGTAGAAATGAAAATGCATAAATGTCGTAACTCTTCCTGTGTGTTACTGGGCAGGCAACTCCTGTTCCATACCTCACTCTGCCACCCGCTATCTGATGTGTTGTCACCTCCTCAATTATCTAATCCTTTGCTTTGATTCATTCCCTTACAGTGTGTTTGTCCTCTTCTAAAAGCTCCCTGTCTGGCACCGGCTTGGTTATAGACCTCATATCAGATTTCGAGGACTGCAAGATTTGATTCCTCCCTTCTCCTCGGTATTTTATGATGATTTGACACTGGTGAGAAAACAGGTAGCCATCGTTTTATTACAGATGTGACTGGGCTGCAATAGCTCTCTCAGGTCAACACAGCAAACAATTGTCCTTTTTGTCTCGGCTGTGTTTCTATCTTTGATATATGTTGTTGGTGCCTTAGATCGGGAAAGTTAGAAAAAATTACGGAAGAATGGAGAATAGGGCTGGCTATTGTTTTTAATAATTTTCCTTGTCTCTTGACTATGGTATTTGCCTGCCATGCAGCTACGTGGTAAATCTAGGACAGTGGATCACCGGAGATGCAAGCAAGAAGTTGGAGTCAGTGATCTTTTTCTAGTATCTGTCAAATTAAGAATTTTCTACCTACTTTTATCATATTTGTATATGCTCTGATGCTTTCATCTATTATGGTAATAGTCAATATTTATATTTTAGTCAGGTTTGGCATGAATTTTGTCTGTATTCTTATTACATACACACTGAGAATAAATACCCTCTGCGGACAATGTTTCTGTCAATGGGGATGGAAAATTATGTTTATTGAATGCCCACTATTTGCCAGGTGCTTCATATAAATTATTTCAATTCATCGTTTTTTTAAAAATACCCTTTAAAAATTTATTTTGACACAGAGACAGAGAGAGAGAGAGAAACAGGGTGAGATGGGGAGGGGCAGAGAGAGAGAGAGAATCCCAAGCAGGCTCTGCACTGTTAGCACAGAGCCCAGTGTGGGACTTAAGCTCACCAACCGTGAGATCATCACCAGAGCTGAATTCAGACCCTTAAGTGACTGAGCCACCCAAGCATTACTTGATTAATCTTTATGGCAACCTTCTAGTTATTATCTTTATTCCACAGCTGAGGCAGCAGTGGCTCACAGAAGGTGCAGACCAGAAGTTGAACTCAGCTCTGTCAAAGTATAGCCTGTGCTCGTTGCAACATCTCATGTGACTCTGTGATTTCAAGTCAGGTGTAGGGCTCAAGTTGAATGTGCATAGGAAGGAAGCCGCCTCAGTGTGGTTTCCAGGGCCCCACTTCTTGTTAGTGATTCTGGAAAAGTCTATTTTCTCATTTTGGCCTATGGGTAATGGAGAATGTGTCACCGAGGAGGTCATCTCTAGATTACACATATATTTTAGGCAACTTCATACTCCAGAGTGAGACCTTGGCATATATAGTGATTGATGCCCAGACAGTTTGGGGACTCCTAGTACTTGTAGAGATTGGCATGGATGTTGATATTGATTAGCCATGGTTGGCCTGCAAAGGAGAGAATGAGAACTGAGTGTCCCTTCTTATGTATCTTAGACATCTTCAGGAAAGCCCTGGCTTGCCTTTGCCTTACAAAGCAGTTAAGGAAGCAACAAGCACCTACGATGTGCCAAGAACAACCAGTAAAAAGAGATTGGCTAGGGATTATTCTAGACCTGAGTTCAAAGTATAGCTCTTCAACATGATAGCTACCTAATCTTGAGAATGTTACCTGCCCTCTCTGAATCTTAGTTTCATCACCTAAAGAGGCAGGTTGATAATACTTTGCAGGACTGTTGCAAGGCTGAATTGAGATATCACACTTCAGAATACACACTGGAAAGTTGGCACACCATACGTGCTCTTTTAGTGTTGACTTCCTTCCTTCACTTCATCTCAGCTTTCTTTTAGTTTGGAACACTAAAAAAATAATTTTATGAAGCTTTTGAAACTATTAGAACAGTCCTGTTGCTATTCATATGAGATGAGTTTTAAAAAACACTGTAATTCATACAGGAGGTTATAAGTTGATTATACATCAATTAAAAAAGAAGAAATGTTTTAATCCACATTAAGTTTAAGATTTACTTGTACGAGAGTCTTTATTTCTTACTATCTCTATTTATTTATTTTATTACTCCTGATCATCTTTTTTCCAGTTAACCATTTAAACAAGTACTTAATGATACTATTATATAGCCATTCATGATTTTATGGGGAAGAAGAGACACACAAGATGCTTCTCTGTCTTCAGAGTAGTTGTGCTCTCATGGGGAACCGTGGAATGCATGGGGAAAAAAACCCCTAAGAACAAGTAACTGTTAAATGGCAATATTTATTATAACTGCAAAAGGAGTTCAGAGAAGTTTCAGAGTCACGGATATGGGTTGGGCTTGAGAGAAGGGAAAAATTTGGACAGGGAAGAGATGATTAAAGGCATTTGGTGGGAGGAACAAGATCAGATTAATCAACGACCGGGGGTAAGAATGAGCACTGAGTGTAGGAGGGTATTGATGAAACATACTTGCCTGGGTTTTGGGGTCAGGATGGAGGGCACTGGGGAATGAGTATTGAGCTGGACCCCCAAGAAGAATGGATTCAGTGCTTATAGATTCTCATCATTGTAGCTTCTCTCTTCTTCTTGCCTCTTAATTATGTAAGAGCTGAGCATCTGTAGACTGATCTGAATCCAGACAAAGCAGGAGCAAATTACTTATCTCCTTTTTCTCTTGGTTTCTGTAAAATTGATACAGTAGTATCTCTCACTGGGTTTCTCTGAGGTTTAAATAAGTTAATGCATGCAGAGCATTTAGGATCTTTCACAGGAAACATTAATATATGTAAGATATTACTCTTTAAACGAAAGAGAGATTGATAGATGGGCATGTGCATGTGTGTATGTATGTGTTCAAAGCCCCCTATTTGGCCAGTCAGAAATGTTGAAATACCAGTGACAGAAAGTGGACAGTTACTCCAAGCTTTTTGTGGTAGCACCAAATACTCATGGGGTTGTTAATTTTGGCAAAGTTCTATGGGAATAGGATAACAATTATATTTAGATTTTTAAAACAAATTTTATTCATTTATTATTTGAGAGAGGGGGAAGAGGCAGAGAGAGAGGGAGACCCAGAATCTGAAGCAGGATCCAGGCTCTGAGCTGTCAGCACAGAGGGCAATATGGGGCTTAAACTTACGACCATGACCTGAGCCAAAGTCAGACACTTTAACTGACTGAGCCACCCAGGTGCCCCCAGTTATATTTAGATTTTAAATTTGGATGTTTGGATTATTGAGCGAAAGAAAAACACCTTAGTAACAGAGAAAATGTTATACATGAGAACATCTTATTTACAAAGTAAAACAATTGTCCCCCACAGGACTCAACTCACAGTCTCATTTCTATGGAAACTATGCTTTCCTTCACTGGTCCCCAAACCTTTTTGATCATGCACTCTGATCAATAAAATTATTATTAATTCTTATAGCATACACGTGCACCCACACTTACTAGATTCTTGTGGTAGTGCCCTATCTCCCTTCACCCCAATTGTGTAAGTCCTCAGTGCGTGTTCCTTGTTTCACAGGCCACTTCTCTAAAAAATCTGATTAATCAAGAGGAAGCACGCTCTTCACTTTTTTGTGTCTTTCCTTTAAATATATGTTGTAGCCTATTGACAGATGTTCCACTGGTAGTTGGACGTAATATCACGAGCTGTTGCACAGGGAGTCAGATATAATGGTTCTGGCTTTAGGAGGGGGGTCTGGCCTGGACACTCATGGGAATCTGTGGGGGGGGGGATGGTGATAATCACGAGAATGATGACTCACCACAAGGGGAGGTATGGACAGTGAATGGAGATATTTCAGGAACTCAACTTCTAAAGGTAGGTAAAGAAGCAGGATCCACAAAAAAAAAAAAAAGCCTGAGAGTTAGGAGGTATACAAGTAAATCTGAGTGCATATGGAAGTCAAGGAAATAAACAGCTTCTAAAGGGGGCATACAGAGGCACCTGGATGGCTCAGTTGGTTGAGCATCTGACTTCAGCTCAGGTCATGATTTCACAGTTTGTGGGTTTGAGCCCCACATCAGGCCCTGAGCCTGCTGTGGATTCTGTGTCTTTCTCTCTCTCTCTCTGCCCCTCCCCACTCACACTCTGTCTCTCTCACTCTCAAAAATAAACATTAAAAAATTAAAAAATAAATAAATAAAATAAAATGAGGGCATACACAAAAGTTTTTAATGCAAGAGTGGTCCAGTGAGATAAGGATGCAAGAGCATGCTTTGATTTGGCATCTGGGAGGCCACTTAGCTTTTAAGTGGTGGGAAACATGTCAGTGGAGTGGTGAGCTGGGAAAGAAGTGGGAAGGCAAAAACATAGACTAGTCTTTCAAGGGATTTGCAAGAGAGGAGGAGATGGGAGGAGAGAGAGAGAGTCAGGAAAAGATCTATCTATCTATCTATCTATCTATCTATCTATCTATCTATCTATTATCTATCTATCACTATCTATCATCATCTATCATCTCTCATCTATTCATAATCTATCTGCATATCTATGCAACCTAAGGAAAGGGTGACTCTGTGTGTTGACTTTATTATTTGCTCTTTCTGGATAACCTTTCTCTGCCTGGTAAGATTTGGCAGGATTCAGCCCTGATGTCTTCTCCTTAAGAGGTGTTAATAGTAACAACTTCAACTGAGTACCTACTACACATGGCGACTAGGTACATACAGATTTGTTATAACACTTAACACTCTGCTAGTTATTTTTGTGTTGGTCTCTCTGGGTAGATTTGAACTATTTAAGTGAAGACACCATGTTTAAATTTCTATTCCCTACCATAGTGCCCAGCATGTATTAATTGCTCAGACGTGCTCCTGGAATGTACGAATGGCCTAAAAAAGCAAACAGGCAGGCAAGGGGTCCGGTGGGAAGGTCTGGCAGGAAGGTTAATCTGGCAGCAGCACTACAAATGCATAGGAAGGTGGTCAGGGTAAGGCTGGGGGCAGTGAAATCCACTTGAGGGGCTGAGATGATCTAGTTAGAGGGGCTTAGTGTCCTAAACCAGGGAAAAAGAGGGAGCTATTCTTAAGAAACACTTTAATGGGAGACATGCTGAAGTTTGGATAAAAAAAAAGAAGAAAGAATTAAAGATAATAGCAGATGTCTAATCTTTAAAACAAGATGAATAATGAGGAAAGCAAAATTTGGATCATGGTGGTTGGGAGAAGAGAAAGGGCATAGGGATGGGAGGGGAGTTTGAGTTTTGGTTAGTTGGGTGCTCTCCTGAGAAGTCTTTTATTTTTGTCTTCATGTCCTGTTCTTGGATCTTTCCCAGAAGCATACAGTCTCCTCTTTTTTTTTTTTTTTTCTTGGTATGTGTGTTAAGTAGCCACCCCTTCTTTGGTCATTTCCTTTGAAAAGAAAAAAAAAACCCCACCTTTCTTCCATAAAGACTTTCAGCTGTGATCCTCCACTTACATCACATGCGTGTCAGAACAAAGCGAAACTTCCAGCTACTGTGATCTAACAAGCACAGCACAACATGACCGACATGGGAACATCTGCCTCGGAATACATTGTGTTTTCTAAGAAGGTATCATCTGTTGGTCAGAAATGATAAATTATGTAGAACATAAAGATATCCACCTTCATCTATAATTACTTTTAAACAAATGTCCGCATCTGGGTAGTTAGCATTCCTCAGTGTAGAAGGTGAATTCTTCTTTCTAGGTTAGATTAGCCTCCTCCCTCCTTTTTTTCCCTTTAAAACAGCACTTGAGTTTGTAGAAATACTTTGAGAAGGGTTAGACACTACTCTGTGACCTCTGTTAATTTTAAGAATAAAAAAGACAGAAGAAAGGCATTCCAAGGAAGACAGCAGTGGATTATTTGGAAGGAAGGGTGAGCCATTGTTCACTATTTATCGCCATCTATTTCCTGAACCTATCCTCTCTCTGAAGGCCACCTTCACTTCTTTTTTCTCTTTCCTTGCTATGCCAATAAAATCAGTCATCCCCTCAGCAATAAGCATGTAAAATGACTTCTTTTGTAGAACAAACCCTTTGTGTGTAAATAATTTGTTAGCCCTTTCCTCCCTCCAAGCACTGTGTTGGAAAAAATATCCAACATAAATTGATTGTATAGATAGCCTGATTGTAAAGCAAGATTAATATGAAAACACAAGGAGTCTGCAATAAAACCTACTAACTTAAATCATTCACATTTGTGTACAAGCATTCATATTTAGCAACAGTCCCAAGGCTGAGATTAAAGCTGTTTGGTAGGTTACTTCAAGGCCTTTTTATTGCTAAATCTTATTATGTCTCTAAAATGTAGAAATTAATCACCTGTCATCAAAGCTGCAGTGGATTATTGACTTCTAAATGTCTCTACAAATTGATTCATGACAGAATGAAACAGGAGACTGAACTAGCATTGAAATTCTTTTGCATGTGATAAAAAAAGGTCTATTAAAAGCATTTCAACAAATGCTGCCTATTAGGTAATCATCACAAAGTACTTTCTTATCAAAATGAGGTGCTTCTGGAATAGTTTTGATGAGATACATTTTTTCCCCTACACTGATATGGTAACATGAAATTATTCTGAAACCCCAGGAAGCTGATTTGGAAATCCACTTAATTTTTATATTACAGAATGCACAACTTATTTCTTAGTATTAACACAATATAAAAATGGTTAGGAAAAATCTACCCCATTTGTGTATGTGTGTGTGTGTATGTGTGTGTGGGTGTGTTTGCATATGCGCATGTGTGTCAAACAGATTCTAATGGTTATTAAGGTTAAGAATTTGGGGAAACGTTTACGGTCTATAATAGTGGGGTTACAATAACATTTGCTGCAAGAATCCCTTCCATTATCTCATTAAATGCTTTTGACTAGGTCCTCGCTTCCTCATACCTGTTAGTTTAAGTCAGTGGTTCTTGAAACAAGTCAATTTTGCTCCCCATGGGACATTAGGTGTATTTGGAGACATTTTGTTTGTCACAACTGGAGTGTCTGGGGTGGGGGGTTCTCCTGACATGTAGTAGATAGAGACCAGGGATGCTGTTAAATGTTCTACAATGCACAGAACAGACCTGCACCAAACACTTACCCCACCCTAAAAGTCAATCGTGCCAATGCTGAGAAACTTTGGTTTACAATAAGATTTCAAGAAAACAGTCCTTGAATAGGGGCTAGGAGAGGTTTTAAGTGGAATCCCAGAACATTTTTTTAAAGTCAAATATTCCTCCTCCTTACTACTGTCCACTAGTTTCCCCTTCTTGGTAAACATTTAACTGCCAGAGATGGTTTCTTCCTTTTCAGAATTTTCCCATGGGGAGCTCCTTCCTACAGCCCATTCCCTGCTATGTCCATACTCTACACACATCAGTTTTCCCTCCAACTCAGTTCAGCTCCTTATCTTTTTAGCTCTGTAGAGACTCTCAAAGATCAAAGAAGGAACAATCATTGAACTGATCGTTGGCCAAAATACATTTTGGTTTCTAGTTAATATTCAAAGACAGAATTTAACTATTTTTGATTACTATTAATATTTTCCATTAAGAGGAGAAAGAGGGTGGCTCGGTTGGTTGGGCATCCGACTTTGGCTCAGGTCATGATCTCACAGTTCGTGGGTTCGAGCCCCATGTCAGGCTATGTGCTGACAGCTAGGAGCCTGAACCCTGCTTTGGATTCTGTGTTTCCCTCCGTCTCTGCCCCTCCCCTACTCATGTTCTCTCTCTCTCTCTCTTTCTCTCAAAAATAAACAAACATTAAAAAAAACTGCAAAAAGAGAAGAAAGAACATCACAAGTAGAAGTGGGAGATTTCTATTTTGGGTTTCTGTCTCATAAGACTATTTATTAGACCCAATTACTGAAAATAATTTAAAAACTTTCCACTTAACTAAATAACCAGTGTTACTATTTGGTCATGTTGCTTTGGACAAAATGCAAGTTTAAAAAAGTCCTGCCTCCACCAGACAGTGAGCCCTATAAAGCCACAACGACATTTTATCTTCACATCTCAGGGCTTCCTTTCTGGATACGTGAGTGTGTTTTATTTTAATCTTTAATATTCAAGTAGAAGTTTTTAAAAATATATTTTTAATGTTTATTTTTGAAGGAGAGAGAGAGAGACAGAACATGAGTGGGAGAGGGGCAGAGAGAGAGAGGGAGACACAGGATCTGAAGCAGGCTCCAGGCTCTGAGCTGTAGGCACAGAGTCTGACATGGGGCTCGAACTCACGAGCGGTGAGAACTCACCTGAGCCGACGTCAGATGCTTAACTGACTGAGCTACTCAGATGCCCAATATTCAAGTATAACTTAAACACAAACACACAGTTTAATGCAAAAGGTCTTTTGTGCAGAGCACGGCATCGTACACATGTCTTATTTATTTATTTATTTATTTATTTATTTATTTATTTATTTATGTTATTCTGTTTGTTTTCCTTTTTTGTCCCCATGGCTTTCGTCGTTCTTTTTAACATTCCAGCTGTGTCTCAGCAGTGCCACGGGGGAATAAAAGGAAGGCTGAGGGTCAGAGGAACCTGTACCCCTAAGGGGCCAGGACACTGGTGACAAGGGCTAATGAGCCTGGAATCCTGAGGGAGGCACTCTCTCTGTCCTGAATCAACCTGGGCTCCCAGGTAGTTTATTGGAAGAAAGCAGCAATTTCCTTAACATTTCCTTAAAAGTATGAGGATCAAATGACATTATGATTATATATATATAGTGGGTCCTACATGAATGTCTGTTTTAGAAATTACCCTGAAATGCCATAATCCCAGCTCAGTACATAGTTTTCCTGTACTGAGGAAATTCTAACCATTACCACTGAGTGGTAAACTCTACTTTCTCAGAATTACTGCCAGCTCTGGTCTTCCTCTGTTTCAAGAAAAAACTGTCCCTTTCTCAACATCATGGCGACTCAGCTCAGAGGATAGTAACAAACATTTGTTCCCACCCACATAGAAACCATGTTCTATGTGGTTCCAGGAATATATCATGCTCTCCCCACTTCTTCCCCTAAAGCGATTCCCTTTGCTGGGGAGGCATTCTGTTGTTACCCGCTTACTTGCCTACTGCTTGGTTCTCTCAGACATCAGCTCCTCCAGGAGCACTTTTATAGGGTGGGAGCCCTTTTTCTGAGCTCTGGTCCTAATCATCAGGTACGAGACCTGTCTGTTTACTCATCTAGACAATCACCTCCTTGAAGAGAGGTGTTTGTGTCTTAATTACCATAGACCATGAAACTGACATATAAGTGTAGCCACCAAATGTATGCGGAATGGAGAGAGGATAAGTGGAACACATCAGCCTCTTCCATCAGCAGAGGCAGCACCGTTGACATGTGAGAAAACTGCAAAGAACCACACTGGGATCTGCTCCTACCGAGGCAGGCCACGGAGCCACCACACCAAGGCGCCCAGACAGGGCAACTGTTTGCATGCTAGATATGGTCTCTTCTCCTGACCTGAGAAGAATGGTGAGGAAAAGTCTCCCAAAATCACACACAAAGCTGGCTCCATCTTGATTTCTGCTTCCTATTTCAGGAAGAGGGGATTGCATTTCTACTTTAGGGTATCAGGACATAAAAATATCCTTATTAGGAAATTAGACTAGTGCGAATGAAGGGTTATTCAGAAAAATCAGTTTTGGAGAGTTAGAGCTGTCCAAAGGTGAAGGGGGCTGCCTTGGGGACGGGGCATTCCCTGTCCTGGACGAGACTTGAGTGAACGTACTTGATATGGAATACATGCATTCAAGAGAGTGTGGAATCGGTTCCCGGGGAAGGCCCCTCATCCATGTGAGATCCTGTGGTGTTGTGATATTCGTCTGTACATGCGCTGTAGAAGAACCAAGTCACTGGTCTTCTAAACCATTAGCAAACCCTTCCTGGAGGTCGGGAAGTATAATTATAACTCTCACCCGGAGAAAGAGGTGGGATCCCTGGATAATACTAGAAACCCTGCCTAGCTTCTTCTCACAGAAGGAGGTCACACCTCTCCTGTCCATAAGAGCTCTCCACACACGAAGGGCTTCCCGTCACAGCGGAGACCTGGGAGCTACTCCTTACCATCAGCTTTATTGTTGATGCAAGGCATGCGCGAACTTTAAGGGAATTCCTTAGCCAAGTATACGCGGCAGCATTCACGAGAAACTCTCGCTTCTCCCTTCCAGCTAAGCATTGAGTACGATGTGCGAAACAATGAAGAGACACAAAAAACCAACACTGTCTTTATGGAAGATTCAAATACAAGCAGTTAATTGTTAGGCAACCGAGGCAAAGATTTGAAATGGACTTAGACAGATTATCCTGATCTATAAAGATGGTGTCCGACTTTGGACCTGATTTCTCATAGAGCCTGGGATAAGCCTCTATTCAGGTATAACGGCTTGTGGTAGCTATTTACCTGCACTGTTGTAAGGACAGCTAGCACTTATCATTGCTTTGTGCGTGATTATTCTATTACATTCCTCTTCAAGTCTTCCGAGAAGTCTCTCTGGAGACATTTCTTAGCCTCTTGCAGTCTGACTGCCACCAACCATTTCAGGGCGTTTTCTCTGTGTGTTTATGCCATGAAGCTTCTTCTAGTTCTAGTTTTTCCTTTCAAAACGCCGACATGATTTCTGGCGCTCAACATAACATTTACAGGGAACTAGTTAAAATTTAACTGATACTTGGGGAAAACTCTTGTTAGCTAAGATTGTTTATGTGAAACTACATCTCATAAAGAATCTCCAGTCTTTTTGAAGACACGGAACTTAAAAGTCAGCTTTGGGGCTGAATTTATATATCTTTGTCTCTCTTTCAGTTGATCTTGGCAACTCCTCACATATAACCCAAGACCAAAATAAAGTTACATTCGGAAGGCAGTCACGATTCAGTGATCTTATCCTGCAGAACGCCTTCTCTTGGCGTTTACATCATATAATTTGGTAAGCGGTTTACACATTTTCTCCTGTGATTTTCAAGGGGCTTTTATGATCTGCCAAGTGGACAAATGTCAACAGGCTTTAAGGATTGATTTACCAGGATTTCTGTCTCTTGTGAACAGATTACTGCAGCTCAGAATAAAACATATGTAAACAAGCCCAGCAATCTTAGAGAAAAATGCAGTTCCCACAGGACAGGGCGGCTTGATCTGGGATCCTGGTGGAGTTGATTCTGTCACTATTCAGTCTTGGAAGAGTAACAGCTTTCCCTTTCACACGTGGCCCAGAAAGGCTTCCTGCATCTGCACTGACTGTGTGCAGACAGAGAATCGAAGAGGCAAGGTGTCAGCACCCAGGCACCTGACGGCCCACACGCTGCAGAACTCCTGCCCTACTTTCTCCTGGCCCTCACCCACCGGGCCTCTCAGAACTTGAACCTGTCCCTGTAATCAGAGGGGATGCCCCCCTGTGGGCAAGAAGTCTCAGTCCTAGGGCAGCAGAACTGGAGTTTTGGAACTTGAATGCCTCTGCAAAGCTGTGGGAATTCCCCATTAAAAAAAATTCTTTGTAAAAGAAAAAATAATGTCAAATCATGGCATTTATGTCTTTTGATTACCATGTTTGAAAGTCTTTGAGCCTCAGTGCTGATCCTTTTTGTGCTTTATCCCTGATGAAGAGCAAAAGGAAGACAATGAGGAGGACAAGGTCCCCACTTCTCCAGCCCAGCTTTGTCATCTCCTCACCACCTGGTCATAGGAGGCAGGATCACATTCCCCATGACCTCTGGGGACCATGACTTCTTTGAGGGGACTGATGGGGAGGAACTGGAGAAGCCATTCATGGGGACTCTCCTAGAACTAACACCTGGTTGTTTTAGCGTCTTCACAGCTGTCCCAAGACCATGGGAACCCCTAGAAAAGCCCAAGTAGCTTATTCCCCGCCATCTTGGCTCTGTGTCCCGAGTCAAGGCAGGCCAAGAAATCCACAGTTCTCCAGGGTGAGGTGAACGTAGATCTCCCTAAAGTTTCCATTTGCTACATATTTGCATACAATATTTATATCTTGCACTTACTGACTTTTTAATCTTAAGGAAATGTCTTAATGTCTGTTTGTAAGGGGGATGCTAATACTACAATCTATCCCATTAGCTTACGGTGAAAGTGAATGAAGAAATATACACAGAAAGCCTTGCACAGTACCTGGCACACAGGGGACACTCAGTAAACCTTACCCTCGCTTCCCATTCAAGTGAACCTCAGGCATCGGTCCCCGCCTGTGTGGGCCACCGGCAACGCTCATCGGCTCTTTTACATTCGAAGCCCGCTGGACGCGCCCCAGACATGTGACATGGGCTGATTGCATTGAATTGGAACTTTCAGTTCTGCCTTCAATTGGTTCCCCTGTGTAGACAGTCTGTGTGATATCAACCCTCTAGTTCAGGGAGAAAGAAGCTGTTTGGGCATGGGTATTATTTTCTTAAATGCAGAATAAAACGGGATCAGCAGGATGTTTCAGTGAAATATCTCGTTTGAACTTTCCTATTCATTTGCTCTTTTATGCATTCGCAGCTAGGGGTTTCCAGCTGATCTATTTGATTGCTCTCATGTACAGAGTGTAGAGACAGCAAAGAGGGGATTCCTGTAGATTCTTAACTTGTTAACAAAGGCTGCTATGACTGTGGCAAGCCCCGGAGCTGACAGCCAGTTTCAGTCCTTTGTAGGGGTTAAGAGAGGGAGACAAGGCAGGGAAAGAGGAGTAGGAAGTAACAGAGATGCCGAATCTAAAAAGCACCAGGGCGTAGAGAAGGGCCAGGAGGAGGGAGGCCGTGAGTCCTGGAAACCGCACCAGCAGGGCTCTGGACTTGGAGTCGCTCAGCTCCGTCCTGCTTCCGACGCCCATCGAGCAGAAGTCCTGAGAAGCAGCGGCCTCCCCCGGGAGTGGAGTGCCGGACCAAACCTCAGGACACCTGAAGACTAAGCTCAGTGCCGTCAGCTGTGTGGTTGTGGGCACATTTCCCAGCTTTCCTGGGGCTTTTTTTTTTTTTTTTAATTTGTAAAAGTCACTTACACATAGTCATAAACGGGATTGCTTTGAGGTTCAATGGCAAAAACATATCATATAAATAAAGTGCTATTCAATAAATGGTAGCATCTTTGATTATTTTCATTCAAAATCTATAATGTGACTATTCTCACCCTTAGTTTCTTATTGGAGAGCATTCTGGGCCTGGGGTAAGCGTAGGGTTTGTGAGGGGGCGTGAATGAGGCAGTGTGGAAGCTAACTGTATAGTACTTTTTTTTAATATTTTTTATTTATTTCTAGGAGAGAGAGAGCGTGAGCAGGGGAGGGTCAGAGAGAGAGGGAGACACAGACTCTGAAATAGGCTCCAGGCTCTGAGCTGGCAGTCAGCACAGAGCCCAAAGCGGGGCTCGAACCCACGAACCGCAAGATCATGACCTAAGCGAAAGTCGGACGCTCAACCGACTAAGCCACCCAGGCGCCCCACTGTATAGTACTTTTAACTTAAAAATAGGCAGTGAAGTCGGCTGGGTTGTCGCTGTCACATGTTCAACCTAAAAGGCGCGTATAAGACAGACACGGTAGAACTTTCTAGCCCCTATGCCCTTCTGCAGGCGGGCCACAGAGCTAACAAGGGGGAGGCCCGGTTTCTCCCTGCTCCTTAGCCTCTCCGCTTACCCTGTACAGCAGCACAGAGCTACTTACTAGGGCTTTGTTTTCAGGTTTGACAGGCTTTCACTTGGGGTGGTGTATGGGCTTTGACGGATTGAACCAATGATTGCGGAAATCACCAGTGGCCTTCCGTTCTTTTTGTGGCTGTTGTGAACCTGCTTAAGATGCCTGACGTCTGCTTTGCTCTTAACTTACCCTGAAGCCATCACTTAACGGCAACTCGGCCCGTCTGCAAACCAGAGTCTTTGACATGTGTGGCTAACTGGGAAAGGTAAACCGGCAGTTGAAATGAGTTAATTCTCAAAATGCTTTTTTTTTTTTGGTATACCCCTAGGACTTCGAGTCGGCAATCTCTAGGCTGGTTTATAGTTTGCTTTAATTTATCTAACTAATGACATGAAAGATGTAAAATTGGTGAGACTATAGTGTTTGGCTTGCTTAAATTAAGTTTATGAGTTTTGCTTCAGCCTGCCAAACAAGTTAAATATTTCATGGCTATCACAGGCTACAGTTCTAATATTTATAACTCTTGTGTACAGATTTCAAAAAATTATAATTACAACTCCCAGGATCCCAGATATAGCAGATGTTCAATATTTTCTACAATGTTGGCAGAAATGCTTCTCATGCTCTTTTTGATCCCCAACCCATGTATTGTATCTGTTGGAACAAGCTGTTGATAAGAAAGTCTACTGTCATTTTTTCATTTTAACGACCTTGGAAAAAACTCTAATGTGAAATAGGAAAAGAGATGGAAAAGGTGATTTCTACTCTCCTAAAAATATATTACTGCGTGGAAATAATGTGTTACCTACAGGAGAATGACATAAAAGTGCATTTTTTGCCATGAGCCGCATTTTATTTACTTTATGACCACAATATTTTTCTGTATAATTTCCACCTTTCTTTAATTAAAAATGCAAATTCACTTTTTGGTTGAGACAGACTTCTCTTGACCCCTTTAACAAAATATCTTCCTCATTTGTCCTCCTGAAAATTTTGGAAAACCTCTATCAGTCACTTTTTAAGATTTTGAAGCTCTCTGTAAAATGGAATGGTGCCCTCAGCCATGGTCATTGTTAATTCTGGTGCACAAATGTATTAATCCAGTTTTTTGGTGTTACACACAGAGAGAAGTTAGTGGGTGCAGGAGAAATGAATTTTGCATTTGGAAGTTTCTGGCCTATGGGTTCTAGAATACCTTCTGGCAGGATGAAGGCTTGAAGGGCTCTGAAATATTCAGCTTCTTCTACTTCTCAACTTGCCTGAGGCCTGCCTTGGATAGAGGGAAGACATGTTAATTCTAAAATGAAATAGAGCCGATACTATTCCTCACTCAGCCTATGCACATATTACTAACAGAAAGAGACGTAAAAAGTCCAACTTTGATTTGTTGCTGTTCTTAATGCTTATATTTAAATGTTTTTAAAGATTTTAAAACTTACATCTTTGTAACATTGTTTGTATATATGATCTATGAGATGTTTCCTAAAATATAGAAATTTTCTTGAACCTCAAATTCAAATTCATGTATTTCTCTTCCCAAGGCACAAGTGACTTCTCTGTCTTCATTCTCTGAATCGAACTTTTATAATTCTCTGTGATGGAGGGAAATATGACTTCCAGAAGAGCTTCTAGCCTGAGGAGACTCTGGAGGAGTATGCCTGACAGAGGCCTACCCACCGGAAATGGATGTTTGAGCAGTTATACATTTAAGAAACCAAGAGTTGTATAATGCATCCAATATGACTTAACTAGGATACTCAGGAACATGAGCTAGTTTTCAGGAGCTCTCAGGTAGGGAACAAATGTCTTCTGAATGGTATGACACACGCTGTCACAGCCAGGCCAGTCAGGCACTTGGAGGCTCCCCATGACCTGTTTGTTGAGTGCACATGGAAACATTTGAGGGGATAGAGGCCTCAGCTGAACCTTAAGAGTGCAGGCTGAGAGGGCTCCATCAGCTTTTCCACCTTCTCCCCCCGTCCAAGGGTGTTCTCTCTGGGGTTCACATTTCATTCCTCCCTGGACCTCTTGAAGTGACACTGAAGGGACAGTATGAAAAAGTGTCCGCTCTGTTGCTGTTGAGGGTGGGGACATTGAAAGAATCTCTTTCTAGATGCTGTACATTTTCCTCAGGGTTGCCCTGAGGGGTACTCAAAGCCAGCCGAGGCCTTGTGTTGTTGCTCTGGCTGCTCTGAGGTACAAGTATAGGAAAAGGGCATGGACCACGGGCCTGGAGGAGGGTGCATTTGAAGCTCCAAGGAGGAGACATAAGGGACTTCATAGATTTCATTCTTAAAACAAGGGAACTAATCACTTTACAGAGTTGTAGGATTCCGATGAGTACACAAAGTGCCAGGCAGCCAGCGGATGGTCAACACTTGCTTCCCAGAACGCCCTTCTCTGCAGAGTTTGTGGACCATGAGGACATTTTGAGTAACACTTGGAAGGTACAAGTGGAACTTCAGCTGTAGCTCTTGGAGTTGTGATGCCACTGCAGCTCCTGTATGTTGTCACCCATCCTTGGCTCACCTGGTTGGTATGGGGCGGCACGTGGGCCTGCTCGATCTCCTCCTTCAGCTTCTCACACCCCAGGCCAGGTATGTGTTAGCTCCCTGATGAAGAATATAAGCTTCACCCGTAGAAAAACCTCATCATCAAAGGTGGGGTCTGGGGGGGCGGTGAGGCAATGATGCAGGTTCTTGTCTCCACTTTGCAGATTCTAATTATCCTTGGGGTTCCATCTTGTCCTCGTTTCCCTCTTCACGGCCATCTCTTCCTCCTGCCTGCTTGCCCTGTGGCCTTCGGGCTTCAGCACCAAACACAAAAGCCACAGCCTTCATGTGCTGTTTAACCAGCTCCCACAGCTGAGCAGAGCCAAAGCCCCACGATAAATCCCTTCGTATGTATGTATTTTCTGGTGGTTCTGCTACTCTGTTTGAACTCTGACTCATATATCTGTCAAAATGCCTAACATAGGCTTCTGCCAGTAGCAGACGTCTCATTCATTTCACTTCATTCACAGTTATTTGGAGAGAGTCAACTCTGCTGGATGCTTGCGATACAAAGATGAACAAAGCAGGATTTGAGCCCACGTAGCACACAATCTGGTGAACGAGAGTAAAGCCTCTATATTAATGTGATTAGCTCCTGGCAACTCTTCTCTTATGGACTTCTTTGCAAAGAAATTGGATTGGATAGTTCTCCCGAGCTGGTAGAGGACCTTGCGTATCCAGATTCTGGCCATGAGGCTATTTTGATATGGAGGAAATCCTAAGTGGTCCTGATGATTTCCCAGGTACTAATAACGCTAACAGGTTACATGTCTAAAGCACTCACACTTCAAAATCTCTTCCCAGTGCATTAGCTCATTGAACCTCACAAAGACATTACGAAGTGCACAAGGCAGGTCTTATCCTACTATTTTATAGATAAAGAAACAGGTTTGGAGCAGGATTTGAATCCAAAATTTCTGACTCCTAGGATAGAGCTCTTCCCATGATGGTACAAATTGTGTCCTTGACAATCCCCAATCAGGTTCCTGTTTAGTAAAATGAGAAGCCCAGAGGCTTTGACGACTTATGGATTGTCCTACAAAATGTATGGTTATCTGAAAGATCACATACATGCTGTATTTTCAGTTTTGAGTAATGCCTATAGCCAAGTCCAGGGCCTGGAGAGATCAGTGTTTAAGTCCTTAAATGTATTTCTTTTGGATACCACCTAGAATTCATAAATAATAGGCCATTTCTCAAAACCCAGCACCCTACATTCTCATTAGGCATGCCTTATGTGTGCTTTCCATAACAAAATCCACTTAATAGCCCACAGAGATTTGTCACATTGGATTTATCTTGCTGCCAGCCTCCAGAAATGTGTAAATGCTACTATCTCTCTTTTTCCTTTTTGGATTAAATCTGATTCACCTTCTCAAAGTTGAAATAATTTATAAATCGTTTTTAGGCTAGGGAATCTGAAGCAAAGACCATTGCTGTTGGAGAGAAAGAAGAAAAAGAGACATCCTTAGGGGAACATTAAGGGCTCTGTCCTACCTTCTAAGACACAGTATGCGTTATCACGCATTTTGCAAAAATCAGCGTTAGGCATGTGCTTACAAATATTAGTAGGTGATTGTTCAAATTATGTACCACTTTACACCAGCTGCTCAGAGAATGGAATAGCACCCTGAGTTGTAGAATTGATGTGCAAATCCATAATTGCCTGAGACGATCTGCTTGTAGTATTCTCTCATTTAATCTAGCATGCAGCATTACCTGAGGAATCTCAGGTACTTAAAAAATATCCAAAGGCAACTTGATGCTCATCGAATGCCTAAGCGATAGTTATCTGTGGTCAAAGGCAGTGCTCTGGGCTGGCGTCAAAGAGGCACATATAAAATGAAGCATTTCATAATTCTTCATAGGATGCATTTGTCATTGTCTCCAAAATGCATTTTTTAATGTTAACTCTTTTCTTTTCTATTTTCCTTCCTTAAAATCATTTTAGAGTAGAGGTTGCTAAACATATCAAGAAATGTTAAAGGATGTTTCCAAAGTCATTACAGCATAATATAAAATCACAAGCGGGCCCAAACACATTTTTTGTTTGTGTTTGTTTAGTGCACAGGAACCCGCATTTTCTTCTGTGCTGTAGTGAAATTACGGTGCTCCGATACATAGGTGAAAAATCCATGTGACCTCACAAAACAAAGCAAAGCAAAACCAACGAAAAACAAGAGCAGGAGATTTGAAACATCAGGAAATGCTGTAGTATAAATGCTCTGTTGATCTTAATCCTCGATTTTTATTCTTACTCTGAGTGGTTTATCTCTACCCACTAGATGAGAAAAAGCTGAACCTACTCACTGCTTTCTGTAGACTACTGTGTGGCTGCCGGGATAGCTTTGAGAAATCACCTTGGCAACACAGGAACCTTTCAACTTATGCCGCAGCCTATTCGAACATGGCACAAGGTTGTTAAAGGTAAGACCCGCCCTCATCGGTGCTCTTGGCCATGTGACTCTTGGGTTAGCAGAGCGGCAGCCGTGGTCTTGGTCTTTGGCGGATGGCTTTTAGACTTGCTCCTGCCAGCCTTACCAATACTGTTTGTGGATTTCAGGTGGTGTACTGAGTTTTATTTATCTTAAAGAGAAATTGTTTTCCAGATCTGAAAAGGCCAAGAAAAGTTGAGGATTAAAGTGCCAAAGGAAAAAGCATTACTTTTCCATTGTTGTTAAAAACAACCACCACCACCAAATACTTCCTTTTATAAAAAGGTCAGTTTTCAGCTTTTCCCTCCCACACTGAGTACTGAGTACCTGGGAGTCAGAGTGGAGGCTTACTCCTCACTGGATGATACTGAATACCTTTTTGAATTTTGTATCATTTGCATGCATCACCGAATCAAAAACAACATAGAATTTGAAAGGAAGGTTTAAAATAGGATCTAATGAGTAAGATTTAGAGCCATGCATTAACATATTTAATTTTGTCAACACTAAGTGGCTTTTACTAAATCAGTTCAATTTAATTTAACAAACAACTATTATGTGCCAAGATCTGGGAGAGCCCTGGTGGGGTTTACAAACTGCCTTCAGAAAGCTTAACATCCTCGCCAAGTCAACAGAAGCAAAAGTTAACAGGACAAAACTCAAGACCTCTTTTTGATTGGACCAGGGTCTTATTCAGTGTTCATTTTGTACATTACTATCAAGAAGCAACTCTTCTCTGTTGAACAAAATGGTTTATGGGTGGGGGAGTAGGGGGAAGGGAGAAGGTTATACACAGCAGGTACAAGTAGGACAAGTTCTGCTTTTCCATTCCATCTGCGCAACAAGTAGTGTGTCTCTACTGCACAGCCCTAGCAGACTGATGACAAGCTTGTAGGTGTCCTGCCCTCAAGGTGTTACTATCTACTTGGGGCGTTGACTCCTTTCTGAACTTCCCTTGTCTCCAAATGTCTGAGAAAAGGCATTTGAGCTACTGTCTTAAAAAAACGATTGTAGCCTAGGAGATTTTGTTTGCTCGTGCAACACAAATTCAACTACATTTAGCATTCCTAAAGCATTCCTAGAGGACTCGCTGGGGGAGATACCAGTGGGTTACTCCTAAAGCCTTAGTACAATGCGTAAATAGGAATAATTCAAATATGTATGGTATCTTTTAGATAAATCATTCCTTGATGCAGGGATAAATATATAGAACACAAAGGGCTAACTGAGCTGCTTAAGTTCTAAACACAGCTCGACTGGAAGGATCATACTTTTTTTCGACAGGTAGGTGGTGGATTTTGCAATGTGATTTGTTAATAAAGTCTTGCCTGAAAGTTGATAGCAGAGAGATTTCCATCCCTTGCAATGAAGAAAAATGAATTCTTTAATTCCCATAAAGCTAAGGAAATTTTAATGCAGCAGCAAACTAGCATCAAGAAAAAAAAAAGACACATACAGAAATGTTTTATTAGAAAGGCAGCATTATTGGAAGTAGAAGGCATTCTCTTGCAAGGGAGAGAGTGCTTAGAGTTTTGATTTATTTGTGTGAGAAAGATACTATCTTTTCTCTTTTTAAAGTTGATAAGAACGAAGACAGACTGTAAAGCTGAAAAATAATTCTGTCCAAAACATCTCTTAGATTCTAATAGTTTACTTGGATTTTTTTCACCATGTCTTCACCTTTAAGAAGGAAAACACGTATGAAACCTTAAAAAGTCCATGTGTTTTTATGTTTACATTGTTAACATAATATATATGTATATAATTTATATATAAAATTCCCATAATAGTGACATTATTAATATCACTTGTGAGGGTTAGTTCTGAAAATCAGAATATCTTCTCATTGATTTTACTGTAAAACTTATCATTGAAATGATATCTGCTGCCTTGCTTAGTTGGGGCCTAAAATAAAGTCGTAATTCTAAGTCTCTGAGCTAGGTTAGGCCTTATATGGCAAAACAGACAAATTGAATCTTAAGAGATTTAATCTTCATTGCCTTTTTCTTTTGGTAGCTATTCTTTTCCAAAAGCTAATATAAAGCTTTTGGAGCTTGAATTGTTTTATGTTGTATATTTGTCTTTGTTTTTATAAATTTAATAGTCTGTAAGTTCATCCTCAAACACTAAACCACTACAAAGTAGAGATGAAATCTGATTTGAACCATTCAGCTTTGTATTTCCAGTGATGTTATCAGAGGAGCTACAAGAAGAATTTCTCTAAATGGTCATATAAATCTCACAAATGTGATGCTGGTGCTCGAATTTGTATTCCATGTAATGGGAAGACTTCTTTGAATGAAGGGGTCGTTGTGATGTTAGGTTGATATTAGATCATTGACACTTAACCCACTGACTCTCTAGCCTAAAGGAACTCCCTAATGGAAATGCACTCCGTTTTTTCAGCTTGCTTTGCTTCTGACCAAAATTCATATCGCCACCGAAATCACCGATAGGAAATAAGCACATCCATGGGTAATAGAAAGAAAATCTCCTTGATGATAGGAAAGATGATAAGGAACGACTGAAAAGATCATCCTCTAAGGAAGCAAAATTCATATTAAGAATGGAGAGATACTACAACAATTGTTCAAGCAGGCCTCACTGTTCAGTCGGGCACCCAGCAGTCTGGCATCTGCTGCAGTGGGGGTAAGCCCCTTGCTGGATGAGAATAGCTGCCTCCAGTTGGTATATGTTGTCAGTTTCACACACAGGGCTTCCTGGGGTGGGGGTGGTGGAGTGGAATGTCAATGCCAAGAACCTGGATTTCTGTAGTTTAGATTGGGAGGCTTTTCTTAAAGCACACTACAGCAGATTTGCACAATCTTCTCTTTTATGAGATCCATTACCTCCGAAGATGCTCCAGAACAGAGCTTCTCAAACTTTAATGGACATACACATCAGCTGGGGATCTTATGAAATGCCAGTTTGGGTTTAGCAGAACAGGCCAGCAATGCCAGCAAAGTCTCTGTGACTAATGAGCCCTGGGTGATGCTGACCCGGCCAGTACGTGGACCACAGGATCCCAAGGCTTGACTGGAAGCATCAGAATTACCTGGTTACCTGTCAGAAATACAGGTTCTCCTCCTATATCCCAGGTCCACTGAATCAGAAACTCTAAGAGCAGGGCTCAGCCTTTTGTGTTTTTAAACTCTTCCAGGAGATCCAAATGCATCCTCAAATTTGAGAACCAATGCTCTTAACCAGTGTTTCTTTTTTTTTTTTTTTGAGTATATTTATTTTGAGAGAGACAGAAACAGCGTGAGCAAGGGAGGGGCAGAGGGAAAGAGGTAGAGAGAGAGAGAATCCCAAGCAGGCTCCATGCCATCAGCACAGAGCCTGATGCGGGGCTTGAACCGATGAAGCCATGAGATCATGACCTGAGCTGAAACCAAGAGTCAGACGCTTAACCGACTGAGCCACCCAGGTGCCCCTCAACCAGTGGTTTCTGAACCATACCTACAATCTGGGGTTTTTAAAAATACCGAGGCTGGGGTTTTGTTCCAAGTGAGGAAGCTATGGCGGCATTATTATTATTATCTCCATCTTGCAAATGAAAGAAAGGAGGGCGGGTGAAGTCCCTGTCCACTCCTGCACAGTTAATGCATGGGGGTGCTGGGGCTGAAATCTAAGACTTTTTATCCCAGGGTCCCTATTCCTTCTGCTCTCCTACCCTGTCTGCTGTGGGCATTTACAGGATGGAATCCAAAGTGGAGACTGCTATCGTTTATACTGTTCTGCCTACAGCCTGGGCTGAAAAGCCCATCAATCTAACTTCTTTCGAGAGAACTCTATTCTATGAGGTCCTTCACATCACTTGGCATGTCTCCCAATCAGTCACCAGGCATACACTTAATTTCTTTTTAAAAGCCACCTGGTTTTGTTTTTTGTTCCTGCGTATGCCTTTTTGTTAAGTGGGTGAGGGATGTGTAATCTATCTCATGCATAATTTGTTTAAGACAAGTCATTAAAAATGCACTAAAGTTTAATATGCTGTATATGTTCCTGCTAGAATTCTTTTTCCCCATGTAAATGATTTTGAAAGTTTTAAAAATAGTTTTCAAGGTTTTATTGCACGCCATTGTTTGCAATACCTTGTTGTAAAGCTCTAAAATTAACATTTCTTTCCTATCAATTTTATCTTCTGTTTGCCTGTTATTGATTTTTTTTTTTTTTTTTTACCCTCTGTGTGTCTAATGGAAACAGAGCTAATGGGTCTCGGCTTTGTTTATTCCCTTGCTTATGCAGCAGCATTGTTTTGATGCGGTCAGCACAGCTCTAGGAATAGAGCTTGGAGTGGCAGCGGAGGGAGTCCACCACACTCCATTTTATTTGCCTAGACCCTAAAAGATTCCTCTCTGTTGTCCTCTTCTGTCTCTGTTCCTTTTTGTGTGTCTCATTTAGTCGTGTTGTGGTGAGGCGGCCTCATTTTCCTTCAAGGATATCCCTGTGAGTGATCATCACAAAAGATATATAACCCTCCAGAGTAGCTAGGAAGATCAAACCAACTGGCACCTGGGAGAGGCTTCACCCTGATTCATGAGGCAATCACGGCTTCTTACTAATCTGCCACCACCAGCACTGGCTCTTTAAGCAGGGGAATCCTTGAGGGGGAAGTGGGGCGGGATGCTGATTGCTATATTTTATCTACCAACCCACAGATAACATGGAACGTGCGCGCCGTTCATTTACTCCTTAATAAATGGAAGATGTATTTATTGAGGCTTCTTGACCAGGGGTGGGAAATGCAGTTTCAAAACGTGAACATTGCCAAAATCCATCACACAGGTGATTGTGTCCTTTGTCATATTTCAATGATCTGTGATAATAAGCATCAGGTATAGAATTAGAGAAAAGTAGGTATGCTGAGTCAAAGACAAAAAGGAGTGGACCTTCCCCTGACAAATGAACTACGTTTTCATTTGTTACTGAGTTCAGCTACCTCGCCTAGCATGGACGGATTAAACCTTAAGGTTATCACTAAGTTTTACACTAAATTCAGCGGTTTCTATCTCTTTGCCCACCAAATGTCTCACCAGGCTCACCAGCATAGCAAAGCAGCAGATCTTGCCTCTGATGCAAATATTAATGAGCAGTGAAATGGTCCAAAGACAGGCAGCAGGGTGAAGAAAGGGGCCTCAACAAACCACAAATGGACAATTATTCTCTAGATAATTAAAAGGTGACACTATGCAAGGGTACAACTCAAAATACTGATAATATGACAAAAAATACTTCCTGTGGAATTCTCTTCCGAACTTTGCAGACGTTTCACTCATGGAATTCTCTTCTGAATGTTCCAGAAATGATCAGAATGAGTCTTCTTCATCAAGTGATTTGCAATTCCTAAGTATCAGCTTCTTGTTCTTCTTCTGAGCACGGGCAGTAGAGGCACCCGCTGCCCAGCCCAGGGAAGGGGAGGGAGGAACTTGAGCTCTGTCTCTTTCCCTGATTTGTTGCGAAGCTTTAAAGGAGTCACCTTATCACCAGCTCTCTATTTTCTTATCTGTTTAGGCAGGATTATGTTGGCTGCTCACCCAGCAAATATATTTAAAAGATTAATGGAAGAGTGCTTGCATAGTAACTTTGAACTCTTTATGTCAAAATGATACACCATTCTTGTTATACTATTAAAATTAATAAAGAAATATTGAACTCACTTTTATCTAAACACAGAACACCACCAACCTAAGGGCTGTATTTAAAAGACTTAAGCATTTGGTCTCAATGTTTGCTAGAGGTAAGGAACAGGGAAGGTTAAGTGTGGCTCCTGGCCCTGTATTTTCTCTCAAATGTCTACTGCATACATCACACATCTTTAGGATTTTCTCCAAATCAATTGATTACACTTTTAAAATGCTTCTTTTACTTCCTTTCCTCCATCCAACCCAGCACCCTTTTTCCTGGTTGTTTAGAATTAAGAACTGAGAGGATCTGCATCATCTGTCTCTGGCTATGGTGGCTGCTCTTTGGGTAATTTCAGTAATCAGTGACGAGTGAGGACAGCGACTTTAATTTGGCTCCCCTAAGATCTGTAAGGAGTTAACTAAATATAGGAACCCAAAGACTAAGAGTAAAAATAGATCAAATAGGTGTGATCATGGATGACTAATATTGTTTATTAGGGCTGAAAAATGATTCAACTATGCTGGTGGCTTTTCAGAATTCTTTAAATATAAAAATATAAAACTGCATCATACTACAAGTTAGTAAATATATATTGGGAACTTCCAGTGTAAGCATCGTTGACTGGGTCTTGGTTAAGATGCAAAACGGCTTAGAGGAATTATCATTAGGAAGATTATAGTCTCACTGACCAGATGGAACTACCTGAAATTCAGAAATGTATCGATCTCTTCAGTGATTGAAATCTTGACCAAAAACCATGGCAAAAGGAGATTTAAAGTAAAAAAATATATAATATGTAAGTCCTTGTTAATTAATGCTTGCCTTCTCATACTCAAAGTATTTTTTAAGCCTGATTTATTCCAAATGTGGTATAAACCTCACTAATTATATGTACATACTGAATATCAGGCCATATTAAGTTAGCACTAAGGTGCAGCTAGCTCTAAAAGAGAATGGGACAAGTATTTAAAAGTTCTTCATAATTTGAAAGAGCCTTTTAGGTCAGGAAATGAGGACTATAACATCTGGTTAAAACTAAAAGAGAATTTTAACTAATTGTTCAACCTGGACTATGGCCAAAACCCTGGAGTTAACACACCTGGATAATATCCGTATAATGTTTCTAGAGAAATATATTCTGGTAAGGAAGCAAATAATGGAACTTTAAAGACTAATGAGGGGAACGGAGAAGTTTTAGGAAACAAATCTATGGAATGATGCTGTATAATCATGTTTGAAGCTTTAGAAGACAACCCAGGTTATACACAGAAAAATAGAAACGCTACGAAATCTGTCGTTGTTTAAAAAGAAAACTTCAAAGTTCTGCTTACACAAACAGACTAAGGAGGCTTAATGCTTTAGTTCTTCACAGATGACATATAGTTGCCATCTAGTAAGGTAGAGTTAGGTTTCTCTTTCATTTCAATTTTGATAAATATTTCAATTCCCCTAAAAACCAAAGAGAGTGCGTTACGTTTGAGGGAGTCACAGTTAGTGAAGACAAAAGAGAAACAGGAAAATTTTCAAGTTCTAGATTGCAAGTAAGAAAAATGAAAATCCTTGGAAGATGTGTTTAGTAACCCTTTGGCGCTCTTATTTGCTCAGACAACCACTCCCCCTACCTCTTCAAAAAAAAAAGCCAAAGTATTTAATAATAAGTTACTGAGTGGCTAATAAATTATAACTTTCCTGGTACAGTGACTGCACAAATGGATTTCATATTCTTGTTGGGTGTTATTGAGAGTTCCAGCGCTGCTAATAGTAGGAAGGGTATGAGTAGAAGTCATTTTAAGGATCATGACCTTGGTGATGAGACTGTGTCTGGTTCTTTCGCTCCATTCTTACCAGTGCCTACAATGATCTGCTCAGACTGAATGCTTTGGTTTCACATTGGAAATATGCAGATAGAACCAAAGTTTTGGTGTGTAGCTGTGAATTGGAAAGGGAGACTGATACCAGGAACAGTAAACCAAAGACCACAGTTGCCACCACTGATATCACAGCATTAATGAAAGGGAATGGGACACAGTCCTGATTATAGGCACTAACTTGCCCATCTATATAAGATGCCAAGCAGTGTAATGATTGAGCCAATATAAACTGGGTTTTAAAGAACTAGTATGAAACTTTAGATTTTTAAATATAAATTAAAAAGCAATGTCTTATGGGTAAAAGGTGAAAGAGTCAAGTAATTCTAGGTACTAGATATAATTAGTTTAATTTCCACTAGAACGTTAAAATAAATATTAAGGGGGAAAATTACTAATCAGCCTCTAGATAATAGCCGAATGTTGAGCCACAAGTATTTAAAAAAGAATAAATAATGATAAGAAAATCTGATTACTTTCTTGATAGGATTCTGGAAGATTAAGTCAATGAAATTGCTATATTATACTTTGATTTTGCTTTTACAGATCATGAAATTATATTTGCAAATTTTATGCAAATTTACTAAGAGATTAATGTTGTCATGTTCTATAGACTTAAGACAAAGAAAATCCTGCTAAGACCATTGGTTAAAAAATGCATAAAGAGATTCCAAGGTCATGGATTCTGTGACTAGAAGAGCTGGGTAGTTTTCTTCTCTTTTTATAGCAATATTTCTCACCTTTTTTTGGATGTATACATCCTGTAAATACTTGTGGTTGATCATAAGAATGGGCCAAAGAAGTTAGCATACCTAACAACAAAGGTTTATGTGGTATCATCATTATATCATTCATTCTTTCAATAAACAATTTTTTGAGCACTTACCATGTCACCCAGGCACTATCTGAAGTACATGGGTTATATCAGCGAACAAAACAAATGAAACCCTTCCCCTAGTGGAGTTTATATTATGGTGGCTGGAGGCAAACAAGAAACATGATAAATATGCAAATTATATAGCATGTTAGAAGGTGATTTGCATTATAGAAAAAAAGAAAAATTAGAACAGATTAAGTGTACTGAGTATGTGGAGAAGGAGTCCGGTTTAGAGTAATAGAGTGGTCAGGGTAGGTCTAATTGGGAAGATGACATTTGAACAGACTTGAAATTAGCCACCTCAGGTGGAAAAGTGTTCCAGGTGGAGGGAGTAGACAATACAGAAATCCCAAGGAGAAAATGTGGAATTGGCGAACTCAGTAGCAGATAAGGTCAGAGAGTTAACAGTGGATCCAATCATGTGAAGTCCTTTTGGCCTTTGTAAGCACTTTAGCTTTTAATCTGTGTGACAGGGGAGTCATCAGACAGATTTGTATAGAAGAGTAAACTGATCTGACTTATAATTTGAAAGGATCATTCGGGCAGATGTTGAAAATAGATTCCAAGTGGACAGGGATATAAGCAGCATGACCTACTAGGAGGTTCTTACTATTATACAGGGTTAACTTTATAGAATATAATCATTTTAGGAGTTACAGCCTTGAATTTTATAGCCCAAATTCCATGAATACAAATATTTTTATTTCAGTTACATACTAAAAAAATTATTTCCAAGAGTCCTTTATTGAAACAATATTTGATCCTCAACTTTTCAAGAACATAAATCAAATGCATAATTTAATTAGTGTAATGATTTATGTGTGCAATATTTTACAGCTTTCTAGACACTTTCACAGGCAAGAACTTACCTTAAACCCTTGAAAGACCCTGTGAGATTGGAGAGCTGATAATCACCATCTCATCTGAGGCAAAGATAGTTTATTCAACTAGTTAGTGGCAGAATCAGGATGGGAATTCAGATATTCTTACTCTAAGCCCAAAGCTCTTCCCACTCCATCACGTTGTCCAGAAAAGTCTTTGGAATTTGTTATAATAGGACATGACCTACATTAAAATTACTGTTAATGATGTATAACTGAAGGAAATTTTCAGAAAGAATTAAATCGGAGGGGAAGGGGTCATACATAGGCAATTAATGAAAAACAAATAATAAAAATCAGTCCTGAAATCTTTGGTATTTTATTTCCTGACCTCTTACTTTCACCTAAAAATCACTTATTTGAATACTACCAGAAATTGGACTGCACTCAAGGTCAAAACTTATGGTGGTGTGGCTACTAGCCAACGCTAACTTTCTGTCAAAAATATCTTTAAAAGAGGCTAAGCTGAAGGTGCCTTCTAGGTCAAATGTAAAGGTATTTCAAAACCTTGGGTCAAACACACTTCTTAAAAAATTAAATGATGTGAGATTCGTAGAAATTTAGTAAGGTCTGTGAAATTCCATTTAAGAAGTTAAACTACCATAGATCATCATGATGCTTGCCAGCATTTTAAGTTTTAAAACTCTTTTTCCAAATCAGGTTGAAAAACAGTCAAATTGTTACTTTCAATTTCACTGCCAATGGCTTTTCTTTCCCTACTTTATTTGCATCTCAAAAACTCTGAACAACCCTTCTTGCAAAAAATGAAATATTTCTTGATATATGATTTCAAACTTTCTAACAAGTTTGACTTGCGTGAGGGTTTTGAACTTTGCCCTACAACTCTGGGATTCTACCAGCATCATGCAACACTGATTAGTCTTAGAAATCTCACTTCATAGCTTGACCAGGATCCTCACTTTGTTGGGCTCAGCTAAGATCCCAGAGAATTCGATTTCTTTGTCCTTTCCTTTGCTTGGGAGGGAAAAACTTTGAAGAGCAAAGTTAAGGAAGTCGGGCTGCAGATTCTTTCCCTGAATAAAGTGAAAAATTCTACCTAGTTTGGGTATAAAATAACTTTTACTGAGCTCCTACAATGTGTCAGGCACTGAGTTGGATTCTTTAACATTTATTATTTTGAGTATTTCCTTTCAATACTTTGAGGAAAATGTAAAATGTATTGATATTTTATTGATATAGAAATGGAGTCTTCGAGGGTTTAAGTAACTCCTCTAAAAGAAGATGCCAACCAAAAGTGATTTGAATCCAAATCTCTCAGAGCAGTATTTTTGTTTTTTAGCCATACTGACTCTCAAAATTAATCTAACCCCAGATCTTATATACATTCCTCTGAGGCCCACTGCTTGCATATTCTTCACATTGAGTAGAGACGTGAATGCCTTCGGGTGTCTGGAGATGCCATGTTCACACATATTGTGTCTACAGATTAAATTCATTCAATCACTGGAAAAATATTCATTGTCTTGAGGACAACTCAGTCAATGTAAATTGTGGTGGAAATTAAAGTTAATTAGCCGAGATATCTGTATATCTTAAGACCAAACATTATTCAATGACATCTACCTTATTAGGTGTTCTGTGTACAAAATCGAAGACCCCACTTGACATTGAGAGTGATGACATAGCTAAAAGTCAGAATCCAAGTTCAGAGAACCTCTTTTTTCAATTTCTAGTTTGGTTAAATATAATTATGAAAATGAATTAAAGCAGGAAAAAAAATCACAAGAGGAAGTAAAAAGATTATGATGTATTCATCCAAGGAAAATATTGATGATTTCTGAAAGGAATGCTGACAGCCTATAGGTGAAATCTGATTAGAAAATTAATGTCAGATATATTAGTGAGAGATGATCTCTCCATATTGATTTAAATCACCTCACTCAGAAGAAGGGCCCCTCCTAAGGCTCGGTATTCTTTCAGTCACACTGACCTAGATTCAGAGTTTTACCTGACAGTGCACTCTCGTTTCCTCCTCCTTGTCCTCAGGAAGATATCCTGGTAACTATTTGCCTTTCCTCCCCTAAAGTCCCACACTTTGCCCCCTTAAGATCATTATGCTTTCTTCATATTAAAAAGAAAATGACTTAATTTTTCCCCCACTGATAAAAATCATATCATAACATGTGTCATTTACATTGTTTTAGAGATACACTAGCCATTCCTGAGATTTGCCTAGCTCTCCATAAGACCTTGCCCTGTAGAAGTTATGCAAGGTGCATTTGTGAGGAATATTATGACATAAAACCTTCCCAATTTATAATTTTCTACTTGGTTAATATTTGAACTTATTTCATGATGCAAAAACATTGCACTTACCCGCAAATTGTCAGATGGAGGCAATCTTTTCCAGGCTTATGAGTTAACACTTGGAAGAATAATGAGAAAACATTAAAATGGGACCAAATGATCATGTGCTTGTCTCTCTCCTTTATTTTCCTTTCCTCTCTTCTTTTTCTTCCCCTTTAGCTTTCTCCCCTATGTTTTATTTATTAACCTCCTAGCTGAAAAAGGCAAAAGCCTGAATAGGTACAGCAGACTAAACATGTACGACCCCTTAGTACCATAGTATAAAAAGGATATCAACACTGATGAATGCACATGCTGGGATACACACAGGTACCTAAGCAAATCTTTATCACAACTGTGTACTATTTCATGAGAGATATGCACCCCTCATGATTTTAAAGAAAGGTGTGTTGACTAAATACAAGTTTGTGTTTATCATTGTTCTTTTTACTCATGTCCTTAATCCAAAGGATTATATCTTTTGTTATTCAATCAATCAAAATGTTCTGGGAATTGGTTTCTTTATATGTGAAATGTTGGGGTTGGACAGATGAGGTCTAAAGTTGTTTTTTGTTCTAAAATACTGTAACCATAAACTATCTTCTGAAACATCAGGTTTGGTGTCTCTACATGCTGCTTTTTTTTTTTTTTTCATTGTGAACCCATCTTTCATCTCACAAAAGAATTTTCTTTACCCTCAAATCCTAGGGTTTCAATTTCTGTTTCCTCAGTGTTGACAAGGCATAGAATCTCTCAGCTTTAAGTCTTCTAAACTTTATAGAAGATATACAAAGTGCCTAAACCTTTGTGGATAGTTTTTTTTTTTTAATTTTTTAAATATTTATTTCTTTACTTGGAGAGAGAGAGAGAGAGAGGTGCAGAGAGGAAGAGAATCCCAAGTAGGCTCCTTGCTGTGAGGACAGTGCCCTATGCGGGGCTCCATCCCACGAACTGTGAGATCATGACCTGAGCTGGAACCTGAGTAGGAGACTTAACAAACTGAGCCACCCACACACCCCCCCGGATAGTTAAGTTTTACTGATAGATGACAGTGAGACTGAAGTGTTCTATTAAAGAACAAGTGCCACGTTTCTCTCCACTGAAAACCTCTCAGGGAGACGTGTGAATTCAGCTTAAACAATAGGGCAGCTTCATCTGATACTAGATTTAGGATGGCTGGAGGTCCTCTTGCATTACCCAATGGGAAATAAAGCAAGGAAACAGGCTTACAACAGCAGCGAAGCTTACTTCAAAAGAGATTTGAGACATAGTTTGTTTCCTTCTTGAATTCCTTTAAACTTCTAAGCACATAGCCTACACCATGGATGATAAAGCCTAACCGTATCTGTTTCAACAAAGGCTCAAGATCCTTTACAACGGTTTTGGATTCAGCAAAACAAAAGACATTTCAGCAAGCATTTTTCTCTTAATTGTGAAGCGTACTTAGGCTAAGTTATCAAACTGTGCTTAGCAGGACCCCTTTAAAAATCTAAGAACGCTTGTGAGTTCGTTTTCCCAGTACAAATGGGATATTTTCACTTAGAAGCTGAAACACAATATCTTTTCAAGAAATTAATTCTATACTTAGAAAGTTCCGCTGAAAACAAACTGTTTTTAATAAGAGTCCTGAAATTCAATGACATGCGAATGTTCCCATAGTAGAGTGCAGCTTATATTCATTAGGTGTGTGACCGAATTTCCTGTTTAATTTTAGGTTAATGAAATAAATACTTTAATAAAGCTCTCTCTATATTTTTTCTAATCCTAATATTTTATGAATGAACAGGGCAACAATCCAAGTTCTGGGCTTGGTTTCTGCCTCTCACACAGGGTCAGAAGGCTGGAAGTACTTAGCAGGCTATCTATCCCACTCGAGGACAAAGGAAGTTGTAAGAAATCTTTGGATAATAACAAAGAAGCATTGAAGAATTCCTGTAAGACGACTGCTGTGTTTTTACCGGGGAATGGGTCTTTCACCATAAAACCCAAGAGGAGGCTACAAGATGGGTGTAGCGGTCTTTCTCAAGTCTTTCTGGGGGACTTGCGAATCAGTGGCCTCACTAAGCTACGAGGGCAAAGTGAAATGATACCTTTACAATTTCCAACGGCTCTGAAAACTCCACTCTGACATTTCATTTTACCTTGGCAAACAACTGCAATGAAAAATAGCCCAGACACATTATAGGATATGCCCTTATGCATGATATTTTGTATCAGATATATCAGTCACATTGCAAAGGACTTAGATCAACTTAAAAAAATAAAACCCAATAGAATGATTACAGCCGCTGCCTAGAATGACAAGTATTATCAACAAAAATTAATCAGGCGCATCTTTTAGTGAACTCAATTAATAATGTGCAACAACAGGGTCTCTTTTCTTAAGATGAAAATTAATTAGTGGAGGGAAGGTCACTTGGAGATGCTGACATCACTCATCAGAACGCTCTGGCAGCTCTAATTATTTGTCTTCCAGGCTTGGGTGATCAGAAATTATTGCAATACCTGAGCAACATTTTGAAAAAGCTTTGTGCATGGCTCTTTTAATTAGACCTGGTATTTGATTAATGCAGTGGAAGCGTTTAGATCAGCCTCTTATCATTGAGTGACTTAGAAGTTTTAGGGAATTATACTGTGTGAGACAGGGTCACTGAAGAGGTTTTGAATCTATATATTTTTATTATTAAAAGAGTTATAATGTTAAATTAGATTTATCCTTCTCTTATAAGCGCTCCGTTCATTGCCAAGCAGGATAATGTATGGGATAGAATTTTATTAATTTATTTTTGAAGGGGTTTTTTTTTTTTTTTTTTTTGGTGCCTCTCAACTAAAATAATCATGCTTGGAGTTTTAGAACTGAACAAGTTAATTTGAAAATCTTTAAGGGCTCAGTGTAGGACAACATCTCAAAAGATGATTATAATCATTATGTCAAAATTCAACGTTAAAAAATGCAATTAGGCTTTTTTATGTACAGACATTGCAAGCTCATAATGTGACTATAGAGACAAATTATCTTGGAAAACTAGACTAGGAAAAATACAGTGAAATTGACAAGGCTTATATAAATGTATTTATTTCATATGTTGAATAATTGCATTTCCAAATTTTTGAGGATTAAAAAAATTAACTATGTGTTAAATTTATCTATATTAAATATGCAATAGTTTATATATACATTTTTGGCTTTTGATGCAATTTACAGGATGTTCATACCAAGAGTACCTTTGTAGCTGATGTTCAGATGCTATGTTAAATTTCAGCTAGGGTTTGGCTATAGGGTTCTTTCAAGACCATGGGATGAAGTAGACTTGGGGTGAATTTCATAATAACTTTTTTATCTGCAGAGGGACCTATTCAAATCTTTAACCTGTAATCTAGAAAACCCATCTAGCATTGTACCTGACTTTCAGTGGTTGAAGATCCACTTACCTGTAATTTTCCCTTTTACCCTAGGATTGGGGGGAGATAAGGCTCAGCAGTGTTGATACCTCTGCAGGGACCACTGCACATGGGGGTCACAGGCAGACCAGCAACCTTGGCCGGGAGCTCCCAGCTTATGACAGTGAGGGGAAAGTACATCCTTCTCCTCCTGTCTTCTCCTAGCCCTGGGGAAGCATTCCCGTGCAGGAGACCTTTCAAGGGGTGAAATGTGGTTTCAGGAGTCTCATGACAATGGAAGGTGGTAGTTCGTGCTTCAAGAGGAAACCTCCCCAACATTCTGTGTCTTTATTTTGTGTTTATTTTTTTGTGTTTATTTATTGATCCTAATCCTGTTTCTCTTCATTCCCTAAGGCCATGCAAATCTCTGAATGTATGTGATTCCTTTGGATGCCTGGGATTGCAATAGAAAATTTAAGGCAGGGGCACCTGGGTGGCTCAGCCAGTTGAGCGTCCAAGTCTTGATTTCTGCTCGAGTCATGATACCAGGGTTGTGGGATCGAGCCCCTCATCAGGCTCTGCCCTGAGTGTAGAGCCTGCTTGATTCTCTCTCTCTTTTTCTCTCCCTTTGCTCCTCTCCTGAGCTCTCTCTGTCAAAAAGAAAGAAAGAAAGAAAGAAAGAAAGAAAGAAAGAAAGAAAGAAAGAAAGAAAGAAAGAAAGAAAGAGAAATGGAAAGAAAAAGAAGAAAATCTGAGTCAGATAAAAGACTGTCTAGAAGGCAAAACTCCCTCCAGTCACCTTCTCACTGAACCTCAACTGTCAAAAGCCCTTCTGGCTGGAGGAAAGAATTACAAAGTAGCAAATGTTTTTAAAGGACTGGCAAGGCTATACCTGCTGAACAAAGGAGAAAGGAGCTCATAGACCTCAAATTTGGGTCTTAACGTTTTGCCGTCCATTTACTCACTAACCTACTAAGTATGGGTATTTATACACATGCATCTCTTTTAAAGTATATTTATATTTAAAGTATAAAATAAGCTATATAGCTTATTTTATATACAGTTGTTCCCCAATTGGAGAAATAGCATGGGGATGGTCAAAGGAATTTGATTTTAGATCAAAGAAATCTGGGATGAAATCTTGACTCTACCATTTAATATCTGTGTGATCATGGGTGAGTTACTCCAACTCTCTGGATCTCAGAGCCTTTATCTGTAAGTGGAGAAAACAGCACTAATCTCATGGGTGACTGGGAAGATTAAATGAGATAGTGTGTTGAATAGGCTTACTATAGTGGTCAAAATGTACATGCTCAGTAAAAGTTAATTCCCATTCATAATCTTAGGTGCTAATATTTCGATTATCTTTCAGCTACCTGGTTTGTGTTATTTTCAGTTTTATAGATCAACCTTCACACTGGATGGACCATACCTGCAAGACAATATATATATATATCTTAAAATCAAAACTTGATGATATTTAGTTATCTTAAATATATGCCTATATAGTCCAAATGATCTATCTTGAAATTATCTTGAATGTAGCTACAATTCAGATATTAATGAAAAATAAAGTAACTTGTCCTACACTCACTGGTAAAACACTTTGGATACTTATTTCTATTGATGAATTATGCATGCAAAGGCCAAATGGGGCGCACTGATTTATTTTTCCTCTTTTATGCCTTGATTTTCAGGCTGTGTGCAAAGCAGTGTATATTTTTTCTGTCCTGCACTCCCACTGACTATATTATGCTCAAGGGGCTCTTCAAGTGGAGAAGACACGCAGCTATGCTCACGGATGGCAGGTCGGCCTATAAAGCCAAGGTAGTGAGCAGGCATTTGGGAGAAAAGACTTTAAAATTAGTGTCAGATGTGGAATTGTTACGCCGAAGTACAACATCTCCACTTAGATGTCATTTCCATTCACACTTCTACTTCTCAAAATCCCACCATTTAAGAAATCTATGAACACAAATCTTAAAGATCTAAAATCATGGCCCAAAATAGACACGTAAAATGATGAACCTATATTGCTTTGAAAATCTCACAAATATTATGTGCCAGATGCAATTCTAGGTCATTATAAGTATTAAGGAGAAAGAAAAGCAGAAATTGAGAATGGCGTGTCCTTTCCCCAAGACAACAGAAAGCAATTTAAAAAATGCTTTAAAAACATGTATTTGCCTCATGTATTAATTGGTATCACACCTCTGAAAGATAAGAAACACCTAGTCATTAGTTGCTGCCTCCTCACAGATTTTCTGTACAAGGGACAGCAACCCATAGTGAAATCGACTGCAGCCAGTGCTGGTTGATGGTCACACGTGGGACCATAGGGTGCCCAGACACACAAAGGTGTCATCTTTGTCCTTTCTGGTTCCCACTTTCTTCCACAGCTGAAGATCCAGGCACGATGTAGGTGGCAAGTGGCAAAGAAGCCATGCCACAGGATTAGGAGTCTGGAGAAGTGGCTGCGAGTCTCATTCTTGCCACAAATCTGCTAAGAACTCCTTCAGGACACATCTAGTTCTACAGTACTTGGAGTGTGTCCCAAATAGATTGGGAGTTTACCAGCATCAGCTAACTCTATCTAATTCATTTTTGTACTTCTTGTAGCAAAGGAAGAAAGGGCAGGAGATAACAGTTTCTCACATGGGGTAAAGTTTCCTCCTTCCTTTTTTTGACCCTGCTTACTTGATGTAGAACCAGCTTTGTCTTCCAAGGGCAGATAATTCCCTGTGTTGTGACAACTAATTCATTTTATCATTGGAGAAATTAATGCAAAGACATCATCAGCCTATGGTGCCATGACGAACACCTCATTTAAATAGAGTGATTGAAACTTTTTTCAACATTCTGTTAGGTAACTTTCCTAAAATGACCTCCATTTCTTAAAAGTGGTGAATAGATTTTGTTAGCCAGTATTTTAGTCATTTCATCATTGAAATCACTTCTGATACTTGCTAATTGTATGAAAACATATTTGGTATTCTTTTCACTGCCAGCAATTGATTGGCTCTTAAGAGTATGAACTGAAAGTCCTAAGTACTGTCAAAGGTAGAAAAGTTTGAAAGGTCTTGCATGTAAAAGAAGCAAAGTATCAGTGAAAAGAGATTAAACTTTTCTGATAGGAATCTGAAGGGAGAATGTTCAGGGTACTACTTTTAGGGACATCCGTGTTGATGAGTTATCATCTGGCTGGCTATGGGAATGTAGATCAGCTACTTCACCCCGGAATGTCAGCTATTTTACTTAGAAACCGAATCTGGGCTGAGATGGGCTGCTTGGGCTCTGCAACTCTCCAGTGTCAAGATATTGGAAATGGTACTCAAGTAAACTGAAGGATTACAAAAATCATGACTCTTCTCTTAAAAGGAATTATTGGACATATCTGAACTGCAACATGAACTCTGATTTTCTACAACATCTATATGTTTCATGTGGGTCAACTGTAAGATCGTCCAACATTTCATCATGACTTAAAAATAGCCTCCTGCATTTACAGATGAGTAACCCTTTCTTCTATTCCCTTCCTACTCATGTGAGTGACAATTAGGAAGAAATATTCGCCTAGGATTATTCACCTAAAGAACTACATTTACCCACCTAACTTGCCTGCTAAGTTTAAATACATTATTTAAAGTTGGATAGACTCGAGGTGTTTTCATATTTGAAGTAACATGGCATAATTTTGAGAAGATTCTATTATCGGTTGCCTGCTGGAATTTGTATTAATTCATAGCTTTTGAAACAAATTACAATAAACAAGCCCTTTACTTCTTAGAGTCATACATCTTATTGTCTGTATGATCTGATGACTAACTGGTGAAATTAGCACAACCTTCCTCTGCATTGGGACACGGGGTGTTATCGGCGATAGTATATATCATTTCTTAACAAATTCCTCTGTGTTTTTCTGAAGCCTGTTAGTTTGATTCTATTCAGTCAATAAAAAATGTCCATAAGAAAAATATTGCTAGTAAATTCTGGTTCTTTCTCAGGTCATATCATAGTTTAACTTGTCAGAAATATTTCCACGTGTATACAATAAACCCTTTCTGTTTGATAAATATAAGGATGTGGAAGTTGTCATTGTCAAATGCATCACCTGAAGCTATATGGCTAATGATACACATTTGATCAACTTGCCAACTGTTTTCTAGCTGAGAAACAAAGGAAACTACACATGTATATTAAAACTGATTAGCATTGTACCCTAAAGCAATTAAATAAATATTAGAAGAAACTCCCACAGCCCTTTGTTTTGCTATAAGGGGCTCAGCTGTGCTCCTTCTAACCCTAACTACATCACTTCAAATTACCAGTAAATTAACAGAGGAACACTTTCAACCTCAGAGCAGATTTGATCCAAATAGTCTTTAAATGCCATTTCTGTTCCTATTAACCTAAAGATCGGCATAGCAGGTATTTTCGCGAGGCTGCCCAGCAGTCCAGGGCATTAACGGCGAAGTTGTGACAGCACTTTTCATGATGATTTATGATGCCGTGTTTAACTTGATTACGCCAATGCTGACTCTGAATACTATTTCAATTAGTGCACAGAAGGTCACATCACAAATATTCCTCTATAATCTATTCCTATTAACACTAATACACAGAGTAACCAAATCTTTTCACCCTTGTTGATTCACATCATCCATAGCCCTAACTGCCAGCTTGTTTACCAGTTTACTGCTTTGGACACTTCCGAAATGGTAATTTTCACTCCTTTGAGTATCATTAATAGCTGTACTATGACATGGGGAATAAAGCATCTCTCGGCCGGCGTTTGTGCATTAATAATTATCAAAGTCTCAGATTTATTAAACAGGAGGTATGCTTTCTAAAATGCCTGTCTAAAGCATTATTTCATGAGCAATTACTAAATAAATATACAAAAGATTTTTTAGGGAAAGGAAACTGGCTTCTGCCTAAAATCAATTTTAGCAACAACTTTCTCTCATTATTGCTCCCTGAATGACTTCAGGGAATTGCCCCGGTATATATGTAACCAATCATAATCCAGTTTCCTTTTTTTCCCCTTCTTTTTTCTATTTTTCTTTTTTGGCTAATTTCTACATCTAATCATTGGGAAAAACAGAGAATATTGGGTCATCAGGTCTTTCTTTTCTACCTGCAAACTGCTTATTAAACAGTCCCTGTGGTACAGAATTAAGACTACAAAGAATGGAGTTTTATGGTAAAAAAAAAAGTTTTCAATTTGTCCAAACATTAAAGTGAAACCAACTGCTGCAGACAAAATCCGCACGTCATTTAAACAATTAGTGAGGAACGTTCATGTTCAAAGTGCACACAATTTGTATTTTAAGTTGTACGTGGATGGGATCTAGACCTAAATTTAACTAACAATAAACCAAGAGGGCTTCTTCGCAGACGTTTAACTGTTCACGGAGAGGCTGGCGTCCAGCGGGGACCGTGGTGGGAAGGCTGGGTGCTGAGCTGGAATGTCACCATGCTCAGTGGCCCCCCAATAAATGCCTTATTAACGATGATGTCAGCCTTGCAGAATATTAAAGGGGGCTTGTGTCTGTGGTTTGATTTTTTTCTTCTTTTTAGAGACTCGAAAAAAATCTTTTATCACAAGGTATTTAGAGAAGGGAAAAAAAAAAAGCAACAGTAGAGGATTGTTTCTCAAGCCACTTTTGCCCACTCCTTGGCAATCTTGCTTTCAGGGACTCTCCGGCAAGCAAAAATCATATTCGTACTCCTCTCACAGCTGATTTTGCTGATTTTTCATGCGATTGTTGATAGAAGCTTAATGCCTATTGGAGCCAGAAACAGCTTTCCTTCTTTGGTGGGAGAGACTGAATTTGCATGGTGAGGTCAGTTTTTAAAAGTCAAAATAGCCAGTTGAATTTATAAAAATAGCTATCGACATGAACTTATTTCTTTTCAGTGTTTTTAAACAATTGCTCCATGCGCCACTTCAGCAAAACGTAGACAGCTAGCCAATACTGATTATGTATCAATCCGTCCCTTCGCCCCACACACCAGCACTCTTACTGCTCTATAGAGTTCCTCTCCGGACATCCACCCTTTTCCTCGACTGGTCTCGTAGGTCATCTTTCAGACCATCTTTCCATATTTCAAAGGGACCGATTGTCTCCCATTAACCCTTGCTACGCTAGTAACTGACAAGTGAGATAGCACCCAATACTGAATTAACACATAACCCCAAGTATAGATTTAAAAAGGGAATCTTGGGGAATATAAAAACACAACTGCACTGGCAGAGTGATGTGGGGCGGGGTTACAGTTTGTGGATGACAGTGTTGCCGCATGAGGTTTTTCTGAAGACAGCAGAGAAGAAGGTATCCCTTTATTTGTAAAGGTGTGTATTTGATTTTTCTGCTCATTAGCATTCCGGAGAACACAGGCCTGTCCCCCTCCCGCTCTCCCCCCAAGGAGTGACAAGGTCTGGGAGGGTCGGTCCTTGTCTCTGAGATGTGCATGTCTTGTGTTACACACAGAAGATCCTGAAGCTGAAGGGAAAATTTGACTCCAAGCTCATAAATTTCCAACTCTCTGTTGCTTTCATGTTTTACAAAGTCAACTCCAAAAACCTGAGAACCTGGGAAGAAATCATCCTTACGGTATATACGTGAATGTACTGTGTACAGTGCCTACCACATAGCAGGTGCTCAAGGAAAATTAGTTTCCTTTCTTCCTTCCTCTCTGTTGCTTCCTACTCTCCCTCTCTCACCCCCCTCGCCCCACTGCTGACCTGGACTCAACTTTCAAAGTGGATTGGCCAGGAAATGGAAGTCAGTTATTCTGGATGTGTGCATTGTATACCCTGCCTCCACCCCCCAACCATGATTGATGTTAAAACATTTGGAACAAACAGCTGTTTGCAAAGAATTTCAAATAAATACAGGATTAACTCTCCATTCCGATACTGGAATGCTGATCGAACATTTATTTAGGAGTAGAAGGAAAATCCAGAAAGGGGAGAATAGAGGTAGAATTTCATGCAAGAATAGCAAAGTGAGAGAGAGAACATCTAATTTCTCTTAGTTGCCTGAAGACATACTTAAGGGGGCTTAAATATGGACTGACAAAGATGAATGAATCTCCTTATTGTTGCATTAATAGGATAGTTAGAGTTAAGCATCAGTGAACATTTATTCTTATAATAAAAGCTTTCTTTAGTTTTCCATATAAATGTACTTCTTTGTATAATAGTATCTGTGTAGTAATCATAAGTGATGCTTAGCCTACACGTCTGAGTGATTAGGGAATAGTTATAAATTTTTATATGCATATATCTATATCTCCACGTGGATATAGCCTTCCTTCCTTTTACAGGTGGTTCATAAAAGGGTTGTAATAGAAAAGATCCACTTCAAGTGAAAGGTTGAGCTGTTACGTCTAGATTGAGAGCGATCACAGAGATTAGCCCCTTGCCCTGAGTAATTTATAAAAAGCAAATGAGGGACTGGTGGCCATGAAAATAAATATAATTAACCCACTTAGGAAAACCTTCACCCTCGTTATGGATAGTTTCTGCTTGATCAGGCTGACTAGAGTCACACACAAATAAATTAAGGAAAAGATTCCCAGATTTTAAAGTTTCTTTCTAATTTCTTCATGAATAATTGGACTATAGAAGAATAGGCCCATTTTTCAAACTCTGAATAAGCACCTCATGTATAGGAGTCAGTTCATAATTTTTGCACAGATGTCACACTCCACAGGATATAAAAACAAACTAAAGATAGCTGGCCATATAATGTGTAGATATATCATCGTTACAGATGCTCAGTAGAGCCTTGTGCATTTTTTTTCCAAAACAAATCTCAAATCTACATATTTTGAAGATATAAATTTCTCATTTGTTATTCTTGGACATGCTCTTTATTTTTTTTTAAGCGAATGTTTAAAAAGTTGTAGGCCCACCAAGTTGGCATGAAACTGCCTCGGCTGGAAAAGCATCCCGTTCCTACACAAAGAAGATACAACAAAGACCGTGTGTTTTTCTAATGCTGCCTAGAAACCCTGCTTGGTGAAAGGCAGCATCCTCCTTTCCCATTAATTCAGGCTTTTGGCTTGGTCATTTGGGGTCCTGTGTCCTGAGAGAGAGCCCACAAATGTCACTGACACGCGTAATTTACTGCAGATCTTCCTTGTGGGCCTGGNGGGGGAGGGGGAACATCTTTCCTAGATGGTCCTTCCAGTGTGTGCCCACTGACGATTCATTTGAGCAGAACCACTGTGTGGCCGAGGACATTGTGTGACCGACTTGTGCTCCCTCTGTTTCTACAAGCCCTTCAATAGAGGGTTGAATAAGATTAGGGTGGTTTGTCTGGGGATCCTGGGGACAGCTGCTTCGTGAATGGGACAAAGTCACATACCCATCATAGTGCTTTCTTCGGTCAACACTGTCCGAGGGGGATGCCCAAGTGGAGGTTGCATTTTGGTGGTGGGATATTGCTCTTATGGGAGGGAGGTCGATGGTCTTAATCTGCATCCCGACTCTGCTCTAGCTCTGTGTGTCGACAGAGTCAAGTTATTTAATTTGCAAAGTCTCAGTTTTCACATCCTTAGAATCAAAGGACAGTAGCACTTAGCTTTCAGTTGCTGTGAGAATTGAATACAATACCGTGTGCGAAGTCTCTGGCACAGAGATCTCATCTTTTTATTTATTGCCGCCTTCCTGTGCATCACATGAAAGGAAACACTGGGCAAGATTCTATCATTTTCCTCTGTACTTGGCTGGCCAAAGTGGTCTCAACATATGTGATAGTTGAGGGATGCAGCCGTGATCTCGGAGAATGTTCTTTCCTGTCATCACAGCCTGAGGGATAAGGAAAGGGCACATTTATGCAGCAAGTAGTGAAGTTTACTGTGAGCAGTTTTCATCTTTTGCTACCCTTCTCTAACTTTTCCTTTCTCTTTTTCTCTTTGGGGTAAAACTATCAAGTGTCTACATCTGCAGTATAAATGCACCCCCAAAACTACATACCTACATGAGGGAGAAAACCCCAATGAGACAGCGACAATGATAGATGTTGTATGTGGGTCAGAGGGTCATCTGAAGGCAGACCAAAATGACTGAATTGACTCTGGAGCCTGGCGAAGGTTAAAGACCTTTCCTCTAAAATGAGATGGACAGAGATGTGAATTCAGATCACACCTGGGCTCGAAGCGGGTGTGGCACGGGGGTCGGAGGATGTGCGGTTCAGTTAATCCTCTACGTTCCGGCAGTATGACCTTAGGCAGGTCTTTTATCCCTCGTGATGTTTAATCTTCTCATGCATATGACCATTAATACCTGCCTCACAGGTTTGTTGTACGTGTCTAAGAAATGATGCTATTCCGCATGGAAATCTTTGAAGATTATGAACACCACTCCCATGATGCTTATTAGTAATACAATTAAATCACGTATGTTAAAGATTTCCAGAACTGTGGAAGAATGATAAGGTGATGGTGGATGAGAATGAGAAAGCATTCTCTGAAGCATAAAATGATATAAATACATTGATATACAATGTATATATATACAATATATATTATATATACAATGATATAAATAAAGCATCCAACTAACTTAACAATTGGGTTTAGCACCTTTTTCTATGAGGTCTGTAGGAAACACAAGAAACAAACAAAGGGAAGCACTATTTCAAATGCAAGGAAATAAACCTGGCAAGCTCATTCTTTCAGGGGTGACATAGTCTGAAGAAAAGAGTAAATTTCTTGGCAATCATCATCGTCATCATCACAACAACAATAACAACATAGTCGTGGCAATAACAGTAACTAACACTTCTGCAATGCCGTTTGCTTATTAAGCTAAAATAAAATTTTGTGGAATGATCCCAGTATTGAAATGAAAAAATGAACTCTTTAACCATGAAGAATCTTTGCAAGCATTTTACCTTATAACAATCTTAACGGAGTCGGGGAAGGCAGAGGGAACTGTGGAATGAATACTTTCAGAACAACTGAATTCCATCTTTTGGACAATTAGTGTTTGCTAGTTAAATCCAGAGTAGGGAGAGGGAGTGAGTTAGGGAGGAAAAAGAGCTAGTGTGGAAGGGAGGGAGAGACTGATATTTCCTATGCACCTACTATGTGCCAGCGCTGCACAGAGTACCTTATGAGTGCATGTATCCTGTGAGGGATGAAGAGAGATCTCTTAGGTCTCTGAGGTCCAGTTTGCAACAGAAATTGAAGAGGAACAGAACAAGCATTTCTCCACACAAGTCCGAAGCTACTACCATAATTTCAAATATTGGGTTGGGGAGACTAGAAATGCAACCCATTAATGGTAATTCTTTGGTACTTTCTTCCCCTTCTGCACTGCAGTTTTCACAGAAGTTAGTGAGTAAATGAACCTCTTTACTACCTATGTTCGGGCTTCTTTCTTTCTTCCTTCCTTCCTTTCTTTCTTTCTTTCTTCCTTTCTTTCTTCCTTTCTTTCTTTCTTTCTTTCTTTCTTTCTTTCTTTCTTTCTTTCTTTCTTTCTTTCTTTCTTTCTTTCTTTCTTTCTTTCTTCCTTCCTTCCTTCCTTCCTTCCTTCCTTTCCCTTCCTTTGAGCTCTTCTTTCTCTGTTCCCAGCAATTACAAACTAGAGAAAAGGCATTCCTTGTCATGTCCTTCACTATGTTTATCACAATTCTCACAAAACTGGATCTTTTGTAACTATTCATCGATTATTTATTATTATTATAATACACATGCTTTCCTAATCAGGGTAAATTCAAGGATACTGAAACTGCATTGGCAGAAACAGAATTATGTATGTGGTGTCCACATTTACAGTTTCCTGTGCAGCCTCTAGAAAGACACATACACAAAATGACTGCAGTGGGATCTCCTGTGTGAGGTGAAGTTCATTTCTAATACACGCATCACTACAATATATAGATTTTTATTTTAAATTAAAAACTTCCCAAATGTGGGGCGCCTGGGTGGCTTAGTCGGTTAAGCGTCCGACTTTCGCTCAGGTCATGATCTCGCGGTTCGTGGGTTCGAGCCCCGTGTCGGGCTCTGTGCTGACTGCCAGCTCAGAGCCTGGAGCCTGTTTCAGTCTGTGACTCCCTCTCTCTCTGATCCTCCCCTGCTCACGCTCTCTCTCTCTCTCTTTCCTAGAAATAAATTAAAAAAAACAAAAACAAAAAAAAACCTTCCCAAATGTGAACTATTTCTCCCAAACAAGCTTTGTTGACTATGTTCCTGGCAGACTCGTTAGTTAGACACATTTTTCTCTAAATACGAGTTTCTTGTATATATATATGAGTTAAACTTAATAATTAATTTTAAATCCTGGATTTGGAAAAACAACTCTGGATTTCCTTTGCCTACACTGACTTCGCCCTTTTGAATCCTTCCTATAAAAAGTGACATTGCTTGTGGTGTGAAGCGTCTTGGGGATGCACCCGGCTGCAATAAATGAAAAGGTCTTTTCAGACTGAATTGTAGTTGTGTATTGTTATTTGCCTTAGAATCCATTTATTAGTCCAGCGGTAATGTGACAGTTGACTCTTACAGTAACACAGTACTCATTAGCTCGCTTGACAGGGAGGTGCCAACATCCGCTGGAGATTGTATTTTATTAATCTTCATGGCTCATTTGGAAGCCCGGCTGGCTATCTAGTAATGTGCCCTCGTGCTGCCCGGGACAGGGATGCGTAGCCATGCTGATGACTGAAGAATATCAACTTGCATGATAGGATCTTTCCCTTTCTTTGACCTGAAATGCAGAAATCTAGGAAAGCTCGAGTGGAACATTGTAAAATCCAGTGAAAATTGTTTTCCTCGGAATCTGGAACATCCCTTCTAGATGTTAAGAGCCGCTTGATTTTAAAACTGCTCAGAGCGTGGCTGGTATATATTCCAAAATCTGAGATTTAATTTTAAGTTTAAGGTGAGTGTTGAAATGCCTTGAAATAGTGTAGTTTGTTCCCTCGATTCATTTTTGTGTGGTAATAAAAATAGTCTTCCGAGCTGATCTGATTTTTTTCCCCAGCCTATTGAATTTGCATATATCATGCTCTTTGGGTCTGAAAAATCTTAGCTTGTGTTTGAACAAACTTAACATCATGACTCATAGCTCTTATTCCATCGGCCTTTTGGTTCCAGTCGAATTTTTGCTCTGAGTATATTTGTTTGGGATTTTGTTGTGTCCTTTACCAATTACACAGAAATTGCTTATAAGGCCATTGCTAATTTTCAAAAAATAATTTTGAGAATAAATATTTTGCAGGAAGGCTGAAGGATTTCCAAGTCATCCCACTTTTGGTGACTTTCTGGATAAACAAGCTATGATTTGACTTCTCAACCTCTACGTACAGTATCCCGACTATATTTCTAAAAGCGTCTTCCTTCTTTTCTTACCAACTCGAACATGTTTTACTCCATATTAATTGAAACTAGATTTGATTTGGGTGTTTTCTTTGGCACTACACTAATAAGGCTGATCAAGAGGAGATTCCAAGCCTTAAAAAAATGAAATCAACATGTGGTTTAATTCTCACTACTAATACTACCCTGAAAGACTGTTAAGCTTCTGATAGAAAACAATAAAAAACAAGGAAATTCACTGTTAAAACGGCAACATACCATATGTCCTTTAATACCTAATTACAACAGGGGCACAATAAGAAAGTCATTAAACTTGCACCCTATTGTGCATAGGTATCAGAGGACATATGGTGCATTTCAACCATTAGTAGGAATTTGATTGCATCTGTGATTTTCTGTTACAACTTTGACTGTATTTTCCAGAAGAAAATGTTGGTAGACATATTGGTCATTGAGAAGAATTGCCAACAATGAGAAACGGGACCATTTTTACCCCTCCAGAGGTAGGCGATTATAAATTGCATAAAGGCCTACTAATAACCTTCTTTTCTCTTCTGACTTCCAATGTCTTTTGGTGCATTATTTCCCTCACTGAAAATTTCTCATTCAATCAAATGATTTTTTCTTGCCAGATAAGGAAATTTGACCCAAGTCCTTGTAAAATGTGCACTTCTCACTAAATAGTCCCTGTAATATTATAAATTTATATAACTATGTGTCAAAACTTGTAGATGATGAAAGGGAGTACTATGTCTGTGATTTTTCTTCTTACTATTATAGGGATGAAATTAATATTCAAAATTGGTAATATTTTCTCTGGGGCTTGGCTTTAAAGTCATATATACATATATATGAATACACACACACACACACACACACACACAGAGAAATACACAAAGACATTTTTAAGGCAAATATCAGGCATGAAGGATATAGAAAGAAGGCACCAGTTTTCACCCTTATTCTTTATACTTCTAATCCTTAGCTTTTAGCAGCCTAGTTACCCAAGCGTCTGACACTCTTAAAAGCATGATAAATACAACTTGCTTTAAATTCAGTTTAGATGATTTCTTTGTATTTCATTCATTCACTCCTGTATTTATTGAGCAGCTGTTAGTTGCTGTGAGCTATTTTAAATGCTTGGACTACAGCAATATAAAAAACAGATAAGCCGTCACTAAGCATACATTCTAGTGGAGAGAAACAGTGAGACAAACATTAGCCGTTTTTCAGATGATGATAAATGTTATGAAGAGGACAGCAGTGATGGGGACAGAGTGCACCAGGGAGTGTGGGGAGGGGTTTTGTTGTTTCTCTGCTCATGAGCCAGATGGTGTTTGGAGTCTAGGGGATGAGGGGCTAGTTGGGAGCCCTGAGCTTCATGTGACCAACGTAACCAAGAATAAAGGGTAGCAACCCATCCCAGTGATCTCAAGGCAGAGTAGACAGGGAAGTGGTGGGTGTTGGGGGACAAATGTGTAGGGCCTTGCCATGGGCCGCAGGAGCTCTGGGTCCCCTCTCCCTCCCACTACTGGAGAAGGCGAGCTTACCTGGAGCTCCTCGGGCACCTGGGCTCTCTCTCCTCCCCCTGAAGTTGTAGGGACTGAGCAAGGCTTGGGGACTCTTCTGCCTAGTACATGCTATCTAACTCTGTTATTGCCCCAAAACTAGATTAGAGCCCTACAAAGGATAACAAAAATCCTGAGAATATTTACTACTGTTCAGGTTTGGTTTTAAGTATGTTTTTTCCTTCAGCTGGTAAATTATCACTTACTTTGGAAGCTTGAAAAAAAAAATCCTAAAAGTAAAGTTTCATGTTCCACAAAGTTTTAGTAATTAAGAATGCTATCATGTGTTAAAAATTGATTTTAGAACACTACAATGAAGGGGACCTGGGTGGCTCAATCAGTTAAGCGTCAAACTATTTCTGCTCAAGTCATGGTCTCACAGTTGTGAGACTGAGCCTTGCATCAGGCTCCATGCTGAGCTTAGAGTCTGCCTAGGATTCTGTCCCTCCCTCTCCCTCTGCCCCTCCCTTGCAAACATTCTCTCTCTCTCTCAAAAAAAAAAAAAAAAGAAAGAAAGAAAGAACACTGCAATGAGTTGTTTAGACTGTAAATATTATATATTGTCTTTGTCATAAGATACTAGTTTTATCAGCACTTATACAAGTTAGCTTAACTGGAACACACGCTTTTCTCAAATTCTACCATTTTGGTTTAAGGAACTTCATCAGTGAAGCTTGCTTCATTCTAGGGACTGGAGTCAGATTAGAGCCTGGTCCTAAAACCAGATAACTAGAATTTAACTTCTTGAGTTTAGGAGATGACTACAATACATGCTAGACAAACAAGCGAAAACAGTGAACACAAGATTCTTGAATATGGCAGTCTTAGTGTTATGCAATTAACAGGAAGTCTTGTCAAACCTAAGTTCATGTCCTTTTTATAGAACTTTTCAAGGTTAGGATATTTGAAGGAGGACAGAGAGGTGGAGGGGAAACTTTTTAAAAAACTGACATTAGTGGGTAAAAAAAAGAAGATCATATAATGGTAAGGGTTCACTATGCATCCTAATGGATTTGTAACATCATAGTCTAATAAGTGACATTTAAATATTTATTTCATTTCTCTTGATACTCATCTCATCAAAAGCATTAAAGGCCAACCCATTGGGACACAATTACAAATCTAAAACATACGAAGTCAAATACTCATCTGATCACTAAAATACAGTTAAATTACAGTTTAAATTTATTGAGGGACTTTTAACAAGCATTAAAAGTGGTGCATTTCACTAACTTTTTGATATGATTATAAATTGAGCAGTTTTCTAGTGTGTACCACCGGACATCGGTCTTTATTTTTCACATTTGTTTAAACCTGAATGAATTACCCAAACTGGCCATTACATAAGGGGCCATCACACCAAGATGTCAATGAGTCTGGTGATAATGAAATTCTTTTTTTCAGGTTTAAGCATTTACACGAGTAGAGTAGAACTTAATAAATTAAGAGTTGAGATTTAACATTTGCAACTGAATTGGAGGGCCTGACCCAGCCATTACTTTCTTCTTTGCTAATCTATAGCATTGTGAGTATAATTTTTGCTTCCTACTTCCCAAGGCAGTGGTCGGTGGTTGTGGATAGGATTCAGTGAACTAGGATAAAAGTACAAAAATATTGTTAACATAGTTAACATAACTGAGACCCTTGCACTGGTCACTTAACCACCCATGGTGATTTCTCAGCACTTTATGGACATAACCCTATGCTAATTAAGGCATGATAGATTGTCCATCTGTCTCTGTTCTATAGCCCCCTCCTATTATAAATACTGCCACCACCACTACCCTCCCCTCATTTGACTGCGAGTGCCCCAGTGACAGGAACTGTGCTAACTGCATCTGGCTCCTAATAGGTGCTCAATAAATGGTTTGTGATTAGAAGTGAGGACAGGTCTCTGTTCACAGTAAATGCTCAGTCAATCCTATTATGATTGATCTGTTTGGCAGGATAATTATTCATTAAGAAATTAAATTTAAATCTGTTTTGCCCTCTCTTTTATGCCAAGAAACTAACCAGAACGTCCTTTTCCTTATCTTAAGGCTATTCTTTTGCGGAGCCAAAAAATGGAATTTGCTGGAAGATACTGCTAAACTGCTTCTCCGACATCCAACTCATATTTACTACTGCTTTTGGAGAACAATATGGCAGACTTTACAGAGGGGAAAGAGGAGAGAAAAATTTTTGGAGAAAGAGGGGTGAAAGTGGGTGCATCTGAGTTAGGGAGTGGGTCATCAAGACTAGGAAGGAATGTATTGTATTCTTGGGGAACTCTAGGAGGCACAGGATTTTGTAGGAAGGTTCATGGTGTCCCTCAAGGGTTGGCCTTCTGCTGGGGCTCCAGGCTCTGTAAGAATTCCTGTGGTCTGGCAGCCACACATGAGTCCCTCCCACTCCCAAAAGGGAAACATTCAGATTGAGACAATAGCAAAGAGCGACTATGAGTCTTGAAGACCAGAAAACACCTCTCACAATGACTCTGCTTGCTGGAGATTGCTGGGATCCAAGTGGGTGATGAAGAAGATCCTGGAATAAAACAAGGAAAGTGTTTTAGAAAGGCTTACCTCAAATATGGCACGGAGACTGGGGCTGCACAGACCAAGTGATATATATATAAAAAAAATAAATGCTATGGAAGTGGGATAAAAAAAGACATTCTCATAGGGAGATGTAGGGACTGAAATCCAAATCCCTTCCAGACCTTCTCAATGTTTTTCATAACATAAATCTACAGTTTTTCTATAGGCCATTGTTTGGTTGCCACAATCTGAATCTAATCTCCTTCTGAAGCTTTATGTCCAATTATACTCTTCCCACAGTTGACTACGTCTAAATATGGGTATAGCCTAAACATCTTCCCATGTAAGTCAGAATCTTCCAGTGACCACACTGGGACTATACGGCTTTGAGGCTGTTTGTACCTTGATGACATTGTGGCAAATCTGAATCAACTATAGTCTTGACTACACAGGAATGAAGCAGAAGAGTAAAGGTCTTTAGTTTTGAGATTATTAGTAATTCTGAGAAACTTAATGAAATTCATGTAAAATTTAGGCATTTGACTGAGTGGTTAGAAGTAGGAAGAGGCAATGGGAGAAGTCAGGACAAATAGAAGTTTAGGCTGGCAGCTTGATGAGCCCCTTTCTTCTATCTTCTTACTCACATGTGTTCTCATGCTCTCGTATGAACCCTTTCAAAGGAGACGACAGCTGAAGACCAAACAAGATTAAAAAAAACAACAGAGCCTGAACCAAGATGATTAAAATGCCCTAAGCTGCCAGGATCTTCGGGGCACGTGACAACCACTGGCCCAGCTGAACCCTGCTCATCAGGGACCTCTCAATAGGCAGTGTCTCCAGTTACTTTTGTGACCCGGGAAGAAGGAGTTTTAAAACCTCTCTTTCCCACCCTAAACCTTTCAGTATAAATATAAGAACAAGGCATACTGTGCTTCCTGATGCACAGAAATAAGTCTTGAAGTGGCTGCTTTATTTGATCTATTTTCATCTTTAGTGGATTGAGGTCTAAGTGTGAATTTAGAGACATTGGACCCATACTTCTTTGTGACTTTAAAGACCATATAGCTTATTGCTTCTATTGAAAACCTGGGTCTATTTAAATTAGGTACTTGGTTTCTCTTCAACCCTTCTTTGTTTTTTTTTTTTTCCTAAAACATGCATTATTCAGCATGAGTAGAAAATAAATTCTACATCATCTATGGGTATAGCCCTCTGAATAACATTTGCTTAGGTCAAGGAACTACTTTTAAAAATTATACTTTACTACCCATGCAGACTGTAAAAAATTCAGTTTCAGTGTACCTTATGAACTTACTGTTGTTACTATGCTTGTTAGAACTACGTTTTTAAAGCCCTAATTTAATACAGGGTGAATCCGGTCACTATGAAGACACGCTTATCAATGATGCAGAAGGAACTGAAACCTAAGACATAAAGTCAGAAATTTATTTTGCAGATGTAATATGACTGTACTATTTCATTACTCTTCTATTTTAAAGTGAATGGAAGGGAAAAGCAGTTGGAGTCCAGGAACATGCATTTGTTTCTTGGAACCACATAAGAGCCACATAGTCCTGGCCTCATAACTGTAACTTCTCTTAGCCTCAGTTTCCTTTTCTGCTAATTAAAAACTTAGCACTAAGTGCATTTCAGTTGTAGGGTGTATTGCCATCTGTATTGCTAACCCATGTATCTTTTTTTTTTTAATATTTTTTATTTATTTCTAGGAGAGAGAGAGAGAGAGACAGCGTGAGCAGGGGAGGGTCAGAGAGAGAGGGACATACAGACTCTGAAACAGGCTCCAGGCTCTGAGCTGGCAGTCAGCCAGAGCCCGATGCGGGGCTCGAACCCACGAACCGTGAGATCATGACCTAAGCGAAAGTCGGACGCTCAACCAACTAAGCCACCCAGGCGCCCCTAACCCATGTATCTTTTTGAGGCCCAAATGTTATTTTAAGGGAAAGTTCTGACTAGTGGTTTCATATGGCAGAGATGAACTGTAGTTGAAATTTTAATTCAATTTCATTTAGAATGTTACATTTTATTTCCTTGGGAGAAAAAGCATAATTGTTGAAGGCCATGGACTTATATCAAATGAAAGAGAGGAGAGAGGCATGCTATAATCATTGTTTCTTTTCTGCATTCATAATCTGTCCTGGTAATGAAAGGTAGGTGATAAAACAATTTAGTTTATGAATGGTAAGATGAATATATAGCATCAAAGATAATAAAATCATATAAAAGTTTGCAATTATTTATGAGATCTTTGAGTGGAGCAACTTGAGACTGAAAGAGCTTAAGGTGGTTTAAGGTGTTGCTGGTCACTTTCATTCTTAGGGTCATTTAAATATTATGCTAATGAAAAGAAAATGGAATCAAATATTATCCTGTTAATGAACTTAACAGTAGACCCTCATAGAAATATATGATAAATAAATACAATGTCAAGTGAGAAAAAATGTTGTAGTTTCATGTTGTTGGTTTGCAAATTGAATTTTTACATAAAATTTACACTAAATGGAACCTCATTATATAGTGATGAGGTCCAGTATGATCCAAATCATTAAAATCACTGTACTGCTTAATGATTCACTAAGTGGTACTGCAGTGCCATAAATTTAGCACTAGTTTCATGATTCAAAACACCAGACTGAGACACCAGCAAATCGTATGTGGATCATTAAATTTACAATGAATGTCAGAGATGAAATAAGGGGGAAAAAACACTTTGAGAGATAGGGATAATATGTGCTCTAAGGTGACATACATCAAGATAAATGATCTTATACCACTTGTGCTTGGATAATAATGGGGGGTAGTTTTTTTTTGTTATTCCTCATTTCATAATTTCCAGAGGGGCTGGAAGTCTAAACTCCTACGAATTAAAGCAGCTGTCATTTTTTGAGTACCCTGTGATCTGTTTCATTTATATTTATAATATATACATTTATATATGCCATTACATTTTAAACTTAGCTGATTTTGCCTAGACATTATGGCTCATCTAATTTCCTATCATATTAGTTCAAAATGATTTTTATGGTTGGATGAAATTTGGACTGGAATTACATGAAAGCTACTGAGAATATAAGGTTTAATTCTGAAATCCTTAACAATGCTTTAAATCACACTTTCATCGAATTCTTAGCATTATCTAAGTATTTATTTGTGTGAAAATCTGTGTGCTATACCTTATAAAATGGAATATGCTAAATATATGCTAGATTCTCACAATCCATACGTTTTGCTGGTTACAGAACTGAGGAATTCACACTTGAGAGTACATTGCTTGTGCATATGATTTGGAACATGAAAGGCAAACACTTCTTTGGGTCACAAGTAAATCCTCTCACAGGTCTTTTATATAGAGTAGGGTATGCAAGACTTTATGATTTTTGATAGGTTAACACTTAAAAAGCACAACAAACAGCTATGTGGTATCTCAAACACATTGTGTTAGGCAACAGTGCTCTCTCTTTGTTGGGAAGACGCTGCATACCACCTAATGGAGATTAGGAGATGCTGGCTGGAAGTTCTCAGATATGCTATACTAACTTCTGGATCTGGGGGCAATCTTGGGATGTACCAAAGCCTATTTTACTCAACTAAATCAGTCAAGCTCTGTGGATTTGAGACGAGAACATTGCCCACATGTTATCTTTATCAGTGCAAGGTGTGTCAAATAGCTTCTGTGGGTCAGGAAGTTTTTGTTTGTTTGCTTGGCTATTTATGTCTATCAGAAGAATGGCAGGAACAGCGACAACAATACCCCCCCAAG